>NC_085138.1:398437240-398537240 GCF_035046485.1 Aedes albopictus | reverse complement strand
ATTAACCGGTCCATTTGGCTAAATCACTGTGGTCCATTCGAACATGGAACAAATCTTCCGAATGGCAACGATCCTTAGATCGGACCATAACGGATGAAAGAAACACGGACTGGCGCTCATATGAGATTCGCTTATCAGTTTCGTCATTATCATAACAAAAGGCCCATTGGAAGAGGGCAACTATCAGCGAACTGCTGAATGCGTAAGGGAGGGTGGTCAGTAATGAGACTGTGATAGGACTTTTCAGCTTAGTATTCTATGATTCTTTCCACAATTGGCTTCTTTAGCGGTGTTGAGATAATTCCATATTCTGAATCTGCATGCGAAACTGAGCCGAAATCCAAATTTTCATGAGTTTTGGTGCCCGGGAACCTATTTAAAAATCAATTTGAAGTTTGTATGGGAGCGATTTGTCGAATCACCCCTCGTCGCATTTTGTACTGGGTGGAGCTGTCAAACAGTTACCCAGCTGTCAAAAGGTGATTTCAAAAAATCTCTTTGAAATTGATTTTAGGTACCAAAATGAATTTCTAAAAATCTAAAAAAAATCATAGTGGCTCAGAAAAAGATGCTCTTTCATATAAAATCAAAAAATCGATACATATTTCCTAATTTAAAACCCCAATTGTAAGCGGAAATATTACTTTGGCATTCATTTATTTGCACAACATAACAATAAGGATAACACATAATCAGCTACACGCTCAGAAAACCGTTCTGATAAACGTGAACAAACAAACGCAAATATGAGAACAAGCAAATATACACCGTGAACTGGAACTAGTTCCAGCTGTCAATATGGGCGTTCTATAAAACGTGAAATCTAGTTCACGGTGTATATTTCTTATGTTGTTATGGTTGCTATGCATAGTTCCCGTTTATTCCCGTTGCCGTGATTGGGAGTGCGCGTATATCGGAACGGATTTTTTTGCGTGTATAGTACGCCACAATACTCGGTTTGTGGCTTCCGCTCTTCATTCACAGTCACTCAAAATACTTGCCAGATAACGATCCACCTGGTCCGCCCATGGTGCTCTTTGCGCTCCATGACTTCATAAAGCCTGCGCACTTTAGAATCGGTACACTTTCAACCGGCTGCCGCTCAAAAACGGTGTCACTTGCAAAAAAGTGTTGTTGGAAGCAATTGAAGCTTACCTATTGTAGTTTGTAGGAAAAATATAAAATTTGCTGTTTTTATATTTTTAGATGAACTATTGATCTGAATTCGTAAATAGTGCCAGTTTTTTCTGCACACATTGAGCCAAAACCAATCATTGTCAGATTCAAGATTTATGTAGGAATATACAATTACCAAACCCACCAATTACGCAGTACAGAATCGTTGTTGGTATTATGATTGTTGATTGAGGGAGGTAAAATATTCCATGAGTGTTTTAAAATTTCTAATATAGCTATGGTAAGCCTTTGAAGGGTTTTATGGAAAATCAAAGGCTTGCATAGATATTTAAGGTCAAAAAAGTTCTTTCCGCATAAGCTTTAGTTCGGTAAATACGCATACGGGAAGGATACTATATGAATAGTATTGGTATACAAGAAACCAATGATTTGATGCAGAAAAATATATTTATATTGTGGCTCGAAAGCTGTATGGACAGTTGCTGACGAAATTTATTCGATGTGTTTTGATGGCGTGAAATATCCAACGATTTTTTTTAATAAAACTGATTCTACTCAGAAGTTTTTCGTTTGTGATCATAGAATCACATCTGTACTTCCATAATCTATATCGTTTTCAGTGTTTTATCCATGAAATCTATCTTATTTTAGGCTCATTATGAGGAGTTAGTCTTATGACTGTTAATTTCCGACTACTGTGAGGGAAAGCTGCTAGTAATTCCAAAAATAATCCAGGTTTCGATATGAATTAAGTTGGGCCACTTGAATTGGGGAATTGTAGATCCAAAAAACGATCCCATGAAATATTTTTTCATGAAAAATTACTTTGAGTAAAATTATGTTTTGAATATAGCGTGAATGGATAATTACGCTATAAGTTTATTATGGTTTTGTGAACCATATTTGTCAAGAGTTTAATGCCGTAACTTGATTTGAGCATATCTTCGATGAATATAATTTTGTTTCTTGTGGAAATATCAGCCCGTAAGATGTGAAATTTGCAAATGTTGACGATCATTGGTTTGTGCAGAATAAAATGGCATGAATTTCACAATCCGGTCAAAAATGTATCTTGAAGAAATAAAAACTAATTTTTACAATTTGTTTTCTACAAAATAGGGTATGTGTTCCATCAGTAATCTCACGCTCCCATATTCATCCTAATCGCATACAAGCGATTACGGCACCAATTGATTCCGTTCTTTTTGTTTTCATGGGTGCTCACTTCTAACAAAAAATACAAAAATAAGAAACAAAACAAACAGCGCTTCATTCCCTTGTTTTTCGTAGGATGAAAATGGGAGTCACATGCTTAATAAGGGAACCAATACCCTACAATAAATAAGCTTCATTTGCTTTTTACAACATTTTTTTCTAGGTTAAACCGTTTTTGATCTGCAGCCGGTTGAAAGTGTACCGATTCTAAAGTGCGCAGGCTTTATGCCAACCGGATCAGTAGCGAATACCTTTGCAGGGTTGTTGTCCGACATCCTTCCCATATACCCTGTGCCCTTCTGGATGCTAGGTTCGCTGTAGAATGCAGCGAGCTTGCGAGCGAAGATCGCCCTTAGCATACGCCATTCGAAAATTCCGTGTGCTTGCAGGTCCTCCTCGAGCATAGCCGAAGTGTCATATCCGTAGAGGACCACCGATCTTGAAATTCTTTTGTACCGTCAAGGCGCCATTCACCGAGGGGGCTCCATTCACCGTGTGCCTTCGAATATTTTTTCATTACTTCCACATTATGATTGAATGATTTGACAATTTCCCTTCAATTTCACCAATACAATGTACAACATTGTATTGGTGAAATTGAAGGGAAATTGTCAAATCATTCAATCATAATATGGAAATAATGAAAAAATATTCGAAGGCACACGGTGAATGGAGCCCCCACGGTGAATGGCGCCTTGACGGTACATGGAATATTAAGTGTGGAGGTGAACCTTTTTTGACCATTCCACGACTTACATTGCTGTTGTCAGCCATGAGTAACGTTGCTTCCTAGACGAATTCTGTCGTGTTCACCACCAGTCCGACCTTTGCCACTTAACGTTTTAGGCGGGTGTACAGCTCTCAGTGATGGAATTGCTCTCATCGTGAAGCAAATCGCGAGTGTAAAGCCAACACAAGGCTTACTCACGATTCCGAGAGTAAACAGTGTGTGAGTTTATTCGCACCCGCCTGCTTCGTGAGTAAGAAGCAAAACAAAAACAGAAACACTCATGAGTTTTCATTCGTGAAGACCTAGTGGAGGTGCGGGAAGTGCATTTTATAGTGGTTATAATAGCAAATCCAGCGATTATCAATCAAAAACTAATGCTCTATGCTTCATTGTATGCTGAAACACAGCACAGCCAGTCGTTAAAATGCGTTTTTCGTCAAAATGCAAAACACTCACGAAGCTTCGCGAATCACATGCGAGTGCTTGCCATCTTCGTTTACTCACGAATAAAGAAGTGCGAGTATTCTCGGGCTTCTGTTCTTTACGAGTATGTTTGTTTTGGTTTGTGTCTGCTCAGCAATCTTCATCAATTTCCATCTCTGTCAACTCTGCCACCACAGTTTTAAATGTTCTGGCAATAAAGCGCATGTCGTTCGCAAAGTACACAAATTAACCGGATTTCACGAATATCGTACCCCGGCTGTTGAGTCCGACAAGTCGCAATACACCCTTTAGAGCGATGTTGTAGAGTAGGCAAGAGAGTCCGTTCAACATGTGGAGTTGCTAGAGTTCAAAAATGTTGGCGAGCATATGGCACCCTGATTTTCCAGATTTCACCACTCTCTTCTCTCTATCTTGCCCTACATCTTCACTTTGTTACGGAGAGAGATCGAAAAAATCGATAATCAAATTAAATGATGGACGTAATAAATGAACGTTCCCTAAGCTTTTTCATCCAAAACACTCTAATTTGTGGTCAATGTTGTTTTGTACTCAATTTTGGCTTCCCGCACCGAACTATCAAAGTAAGGTTGTTTTGCTCATTGATCTCTGATCACAACAAAGAGAGTGGATGAGAGAGGAGAGAAAAAAGAACTCCAAAGTGAGTTTAGAAATTCTTCTCCATGCTGGTAACCGCAAATTTGCCGAGAAGAAGTACAAACTGAAGGGAATCTCCACGAGAGTTCGAATGGAAACTCAACGAGATTTCAAATGGAAACTCCGCGAGATTCCAAAGTACATCTAAACCTTACTTTACGTCCACTATTGGCTTAGCGAAATAAATTTCTACTGCCACAATAATAATTAAAATAGGCATTTCTATATTTTTGTACACTTCTCCTAATCACGGAGATGTTTTCAAAATATAAAAACGTTGAGTGTGCTTATTATCTTGGCGGTAGATTGTTTTGTCGCTTAGCCAAGCATGGACGTAAAAAAAAGACGAGGTGTAAACCAATCTCTAGGAGATTCCGAAGGGAATCTCCACAAGATTCTGAAGGGATTCTCCACGAGATTTCACGACGTTCCGAAAGGAATCATCACGAGATTCCAAAGGGTATCGCCACGAGATTCCGAAGGCAATTTCTACGAGATTCCGAAGGGAATCTCCTCGAGATTCCAAAGGAAATCTCCACGACATTCCGAAGTGAATCTTCACGACATTGCGAAGGGAATTGGTTCACCTAGGGGTGAAATTTCTCATAAAGTGACCCATCAACTGTAAGCCCTTGACATACCAAACAACTTTGCCGAAGAAACTTTCTAAGTAATCAGGATCCTGAGATATACAAGTTACAGAATTTGCGTACTCACTAGCGCCATCTAGTGGCAAAACTATGGACCATCAACTGTAAACCCTTGACTTTCAAAATACTTTGCCAAACAAACCATCGTTCTAAACACTTTCATATTCCTGGTACACAATATGAAAGCACAAAAGAGCGATTTCGAAAGATAAAACTGATGTAGATCTAGTTGTATTTCTATACCAAAAACGAATACGTAAAACTGTAGCAACAACCAATACAAAGCACTTTTCAGAAGACTGCAATCCTCCAAGATGCATATCCAGAGCTCTAGAGTAAGACAAAACTGATCTAGATCACTTAAGACAGATCAAGATCATAACCAAAGACGTAAGAACCCGAAGCACTTTAGCAAAGACTGCCTTCCAACAAGATGCATATATAGAGCTCTGGAGAGGTATACCGATCTAGATCAGTTAGCAAATTTATACAAAAACAAACAAGTAAAATATAGCAACCCTCAAGGATGCAAGTTCTAGTGTTCTGGAGAGACATGCAAAAATAATAATAAATGTCTAGAGCATGTTTAGATCGGCTGTATCTAGATTAAAATCGAAGGCTTGTAGATGGGATCCCAATGAATCCAAGACACTTCTAGATCTAGAGATCTAGATCTAGACATCTAGATTTAGAGAAAAACTGAAGACATAAGAATGTAGTACCAACCAATTCAAAACACATTTCCCAAGACTCCAACCCTCTAGGATGCATACCGAGAACACTTTATTGTACGAGTGCTTTATTGAAAGTTAAAGATTATCTAGATTACTTTATAAGGTTTTAGTCACCGTTGAGTTTTATGTTTCGAAATTTGTTGATTTTTTCAGTGAAAATTTTTTTTAGTGGTTGTTGTTAGACCACAGTGGTGGAGAATAAACGTTTTGTGGTAATCTGATGATGGCTGATTGAAGTAGGCCGAGACGTTATGCCTAAACGATTTGAAAAGTCCTTTCTCACCGAAAAAAAATCAACAAATTTCGAAATATTATCTAGATCAGTACAGCAGATCTAGATCAAAACCAAAGACATAAAAGTGTAGCACCAATTATTCTAGACAACTTCGCCGAAAGCCCTAACACTCTAGGATGCTTAGCAAGAGTACTGGAGCGCTTGTCGTCAAGAGCCGCAATTGGACGTAGCTAGGGATGTTCAAGATAGTTGTGAACATTTGGTATTACTTTTGAATTATGCCTTATTAGCAGAAATCAGGTTTTGCAGTAATTTTTGTTGTTACAACTTAAATTTGTCATAGAAACAAAAAATATCAGATTTTTTAAAAACGTTCCTCACTCACGCTATTCTGGAGGAAAAATGAGCACCCCTGAAATCATTAATTTTGTATAAAATAAAAGTAGAAAAGTTGGGTCGAAGATCCCTGAAAGAAAGTTGTAAATCGCTGCTCAAAGTAAAAGTTTCCACTTTTTTCTGATCACGTTATTCCGCGTAAAGTTTTTTTTATCCCGGTACTTGGAGTAAAATTTCGCTCCAATAAATAATACTAAAATTCTCCATAGTAAAATACAAATGCGCCATAATAAAATGGGAATGCTTAAAAAATGTAATTTGTGCCCATAGAAAATTGAATATAACTCCATAAAAAATAAATTTGCACCATAGAAATTAGAATAATGTTCCATAACTAAATATTATCAAAATGCTTTATAGAAAATATAATTTGCTCCATAAAAGAACAAAAATTCTCCATAGCTTGGCATAATGTCATAATTTGAATTTGGGGACTTAGCACTGCTTGCACGTTGTACTACTTTTGTGGTGCAAAAGTTCAAATTAAGGGAGAATTTTTATTTTTTTTATGGAGCAATTCATATTTTCTATGGTGCAGTTTGATAATATTTATGGTGCATTTATCTATTTTCTAAGAAAAAAATATAGAGTAAAGTGGGGCAAAAGTTCGAGTGGGGCAAGAGTTTCTTTTGAAGTTTTTGAGCGCAATTAGAATTATTTCTTTCGGGTGTCAAGGTTGCTCGAAACCTTTTTGAAAAAGAGTCTTTCACTCCAAAAATTATGAAAATTGATCAATGTTTCGAAAAGTTATGACAAAATGTTGATTTTTGATCAAAAAATGTAATTTGCGATGGTCCTTCCAACACATGGATTGGAATTGTAATGAAATTGAACTCGGTCTTTTATTTTGGGGCGTAACTAGGTATATTCTGAAGATGCTTTAGCATGCATAACTTTTTGCAAAAAAAGATTTGGAAACCATATTTTACCCATAGTGGGGCAAAAGTTCGAGTCATGTGGCAACTTCAGGTAAAAACCTAAAATTGTGTAAAATGTACATATTATCTCTATAAATGATGGAATTAGTGAGAAAATGCGATCAAAGTTGAAAAAAAAGTTGTTTTATCTAAATTTGGCGGAAAACTACTAAATTTTGGTTAAGTAAATTTAACCCTGATTTGGGTAAAACCCAGATCGAACTTTAAAGTATATTCCAGTTCCAACATCAAATATTAATTGGTTTCAATTATTTCTATTACCAAAGTGTCAAAATAGTGTGCTACGGTTAGCGAAATCCCACAAACACTAGATTTGAACTTTTGCCCCAGTGGTGGGGCAAGAGTTCGAAAAAGACGCACACATACAAAAGGTGTTGTAACTCAAAATTGAAAATACATTTGGCGTAACTTTATTCAGCAAAATTTTAGCTCATGGATGGTAGAATCACCTCACGGTATTCATTTATTTTTATTTTCTTCGACTTTTTCATAAAAATTGAATTTTCAACTAGGGTTGAACTTTTGCCCCACCTTACTCTATAGATACAAGAATTGAAAAACCTGCTGCAATTAGGTCATCAAATAATTTCTTCCTCGGTGCAATAAACCGAGAACAATTAATTATAATGTGATCAATGTCTTCATACGATAAGCCACATTCGCATAAGTTTGAATCTACAATGTTGATACGATATTACAAATTTAAACATTTGCAATTTGTTATGGAGCACTTGTATTTAATTATGGAGCATTTTAGTATTATTTATTGGTACGGAATTCCTCTTTTAATGAGAAATTGTATTGTTTTACCGGTACCTTTTCTGGCGTTTCTAGTGTTTTTAAATGCAATACAGTCTGTCGTTTGAAAATTAGTCGAATTATTATTTTAGTTTTTTTATTGTTTAAGCCATTTGTTATTTCAGCCCTATATGTTTCAGCCTTTCGACAAGAACCAGCATTAATACAATCAAAATGATTTGCTTGGCGAAGTTATTAAAAAAATCGATGAAGTGATGCCGATTATTGCAGCTCAGCTACGTATGATACTAAGCGTGAGATATAGTTATTCGTCCAAGCATAATATGGGCCACCATAGTATTCATTTGCTTCACGAAAAAGCCTTTTCAATTAAGAACAAGGGTCTAAGGTTATGCCATTTGGGCAGTTTTACCTATTTTGGGCACTTGCCGCTATAACTGCGTAATTTTTTTTTACCTAATAACTTAATTCTTGACACATGGTGAGTTATTGTACAGTATCTAACTCTATACAAAAATCAAATCAATTGGGCACTGCATTGTTTTGATTTTGTATGGGAATTTGACGTTTTTTGACCTTGTTGTTTACAAAATTTCTGTAAGAGTGAAAGAGAAGGAAAGAACTTCATGATGTGCCCTATTGCTATTGGTATGAAATTTACTTAGTTATAGCGACAAATGCCCAAAAGAGAAACACTTGCCCGAATGGCACAAGACCCTACACACCAAACGCTTACCTTACAGCAAAGCAAAAACCAGCAAAAACGATTTGTTGAATTTTCAGCAACATTTCGCTGGGAACCAGCACAACTTGGTGCCCTATCAGCGCAAATTGCTGGATGTTTCAGAAAATTTTACTAAAATTTGGCAATTTGTATTGTGAATGCATTCAGCATGGCAAAAACCAGCGAAATTTGCTGGTTAGCTGTCAAAAATGTTTAGGGTGTACTTTATGGAAAACTAGCTGACTAAAAATTCATGCGAAGGCGCTATGCATGTTCCTCATAAGTCTGGTCTAGGCCTGGGCATCCATGCAATGATATAGCGTGCCAAGAGATATCCAAACTGCGCAATTTTTCTTAAATCTAGTAAACATTAACATCGTAAGGACGTGCTGCCTAATCATTAAATGCCTTTCCCCTACAAGAGCATAGTGGCGGACGTTGAACCATTCCTACGGAGTCCATTGTGTATTATCATCACCTTAGGCCAAAATTCAATAACCATTGCGGAAGATGGTAGATTGTGGCTTAATTTCATTTCGTTCCAAACCTAGGCCCTCCGCCCTTATCAAAAAATTTCATCTTTCATTAACGATTCTAATAGAGTCCTTCAAGTATTTTCACCTGCTGACTCACCACGCACATTACGTTGTTGGTAGTTGGTGGAAGTCATTGAACAGTAGTTACGGCGATTAAATATTTATGCCGCTAAAACGCTTGAATTGCGCATTTAGTCCACCGGGGGAAACTCCACGGCTCGAACCACGCGCACTTTCCGGATATGAACTGGGACCGTGTGGTGGCGAGGGTCATCCCCATCTTCACATCTCACGGGGGGATTATACGCGCTTGAAAACTTTGCCCTGGACTGGCGGGCGCCTGCTGGAGTGCGGTTCCGTCCCGTGATAGCGTCCTTGCTTGCGTCCATATCGTTCAAGAAAGGTACTCAATATAATGCCCCTTCGGAGATCAAACAGAAAGTTTGTCGTTTGTGTAGGTCCTTTTCCTGGAGGAGAGCTGGCCCACGCTAGGGAAGTCCAGCAAAGTGGAAATAAACGAAATTATTATTGTTTAATTTACTGGATCGGGAAAGTTTGCCTCCTCTTAGGGCACATAAAGGGAGTCAAAAGTGGGCTTAAATCGAAGAAATGTGTTTCATTGTTGGTGCTGCTGCTTGCTTGCTACTAACTAGGTCGTAAAACATTATTGCGATGAGAAACCAAATGTCACATGCACGAAACTTGTGATGTACCTACAAGAGATTTCAAGCAAGGATGACTTCGGGTGCAGCTATAAAAGGATTGCAATAAAACATAAAATTATTCTCAAATGGGTAAATGGTTAGCTCTTTAAACATGATTTAAGATGATATCAGCGGGGTCAGACTGTTCACTTTTATTTCTGTTTCATTTCATTTGTCAGCTTATCATATGTAATACATGTACGTACACATACAGCATTACAGCATCTTTTTATTTATTTATTCACAAAACGTAAACTTTGTATTAAGACATCTCGGCAATTTTTAAAACCAATAGTCTCAGTTATTTAGGACACCAGCTCATTGGATTGACAAGATACAAATTTTGATCAAAAACCCCTAAAATCTTGAAACGTCGTTAAAATTTTGAAAGAAAGAAAAAACAATAACTATATTTCTTGATTTAAATTATATCTAATAGATCGGTTCATGAGTGACTGACATCCAGTCCTCCATAATTGACCACGGTATATGAAAAATGAAACAAAAAGTGCCAAATGATGTGATCGATACTGTAGTGTACATCGACACACAGCATTAATGTTGATTGATTGCCGTTATTGTGCAAAGTGACAAAAATAAATGCTCAATATTTATGGCTTTCCGCTTTCCGATCGAAGCTGGGTGGATGCAGTAGATTTATGCGTTCGAGGTGCCGTTGTAGGCCAATCCGGGCATAAGTTTTGCCTGCATTGATTTGTAGTTTTGATTCGTTTGTGCGATTGGTGTGCCAAGGGAGGGAGAGAGAGACATGGTTTTTACATCAATCCCTACTAGAGGTCACACGCTTCAAAGGGTTCGGTCCGATTTGGTTTCGTTTGGACGTTACACGAGTTAGTTTCATGGTTCAGTTGGCCACACCCTGCCGGTTATGAGCGATGTGAGTGACATTAAATGGAAAATAAATTTAGTTGTCCAATGCAGGGGATTGATAATAAATCAATTTGGGTTCCAGTTAACAACGATATTGAACCTATTTTTGCTAGGCTGCTACACAATATTTGTTTGTTTTTTTTTATTTTCAGTCCTGGTCACCTATAGTAATGCAGAGGGCCGAATGGAAAGATCTCTATCCTGGGCGATTGCCCACCATCGCCTTGACCTGTGGCCAGGTCAAATTTCTGTCAACTTCCTTCATTTCTTATTGAGACTGCGCCGCCATGAGCCTCTGGATCTGCCTCTGCTGCGATATCCAACTGGGTTCCATTCTAACACTTGCTTGTAGATTTCATTCTTGCTCCATCGTAGAGTGTGGCCGACCCACCTTCACTTTCGCTCCCGAATTTCTGTCGCTATCGGCTTTTGATGACATCGACGATGGAGCTCCACGTTGGAGATCCAACTGTGAGGCCCTCATGTGCGAATTTTATACCGCAGGAGCGAAGGAAGGCCAAAGCCACGATAGAGCGAGCGAAAACACGAAGAGCCAAAGCCGTAGCCAGTCAGCGCTATTCGGTTCTCGGGAAGGAAGTGAAACGCTCATGTAGACGGGATAAAAGTGCGTGGGTGGAGTCCCTAGCCGACGAAGGCGAAAAAGCCGCAAACACCGGCGACATCCGTATCCTCTACGATGTTTCACTTAGTGGGACTAAGATGAATGACACGATGCCCGTGAAAGACACATCTGGACAGTTACTGACCAACCCTGCTGACCAGTTTAAAGGCTGGTTCGAGCACTTTGGAAACCTTTTTCAAGTGTCGGCCGACGCATTACCCGTGTCAACACCGAAGTTCCATCAGTGCAGGAGATAGAAACAGCCACCCGTAGCATGAGATCGAACAGGGCCCCAGGGGTCGAATCATGCCCTGAGTTCGAAAACGCGAAGGAAAAAAAATACAGTAGAGCGGAAATTTTTTCGACTTTCCATACAAGGTTGATGATTTGAAATCGATTTTTGTTTTATTTTCAAGCAACGTCGCTCACTTCATACATCTCATTCTCCGTACAGTATGCGGCAGGAAAAAATGCGAAAGTGTTTTTCAACTTCAAACCTCATTTTCGTCCATTTGACATTAACCAATCTATGTTTCAACGTTCCATGATCTATAATAGGCTAGTTTTCTGAAAAGTTAATTAAAAAATTTCCCATTTTGGTCACTAACCCTTACAGAGCGGCGCCTGAAGATGAAGACAACCAGAATTTTCAAACCGCAGAAAATCACACAGGTCGCTAAATTTCGCATCTGATAAAACAAAACTTTTGATTTTCTCTACAATATCATCAAATATATGTACTTATTCCATCTGGTATGTGAAAATACATGGCTCTGGATCAGTGTGGTCTGGTTGTTCATCGAATTTGAGCTAATTTTGTTACTGTTATAGTCATTTTGTTTAATGACCATTGGGCGCGCAGTTTATTGATATCCGCTTATTAGGCCTACATTATTACATGTTAAACATCAAATATGTTCATTTTTATTTTTCAGTGCTAGAATATAGACATTGATTGATACAATGTCAAGAAAAAATAGTCATATATATCTCATATTTAGCGTGTAATAGTGCCTTGAACTTTTCGCATTTTTTCCTGCCGCACCCTGTAATCAATGCTCCGATTGAGCTGAATTTTTTACTGTAACTCGCCAACATATGATATGTCAAATAAACGCTGAGAAAGAATTTTTAAATTGTATTTTTCTTATTGAAAAAAAAAAATACATTTCCTCATTTATTTTTGGAAAATTTGCTAAAATTTAAGGAGATCGTCCCCAAAACTCGCCAATATCTTAAATTTCATCAATCTGACACAAAACTTGCATTCAGATGATCGAATGGTATTATGTTCAGCTTTTATTTTATGGAAAAAGATTTAAAATTGGTTGAACAAAACGGAAGATATTTGAATTTTATTAAATTCCATATTTTAAAAAGTTGTAAAACTCGATATTGGGCTAAAACTCAAAAACTGTTCTACTTTAATTTTTTTGAAGCACGGTTTCGAAATCAGCGCTAAATTGTACTTCAAAAATTTTGGTCGTTGACAGGAGTTCACGACTTTCGTTTTATTTTGTAAACTAGTGTAATTGGCGGCGCAGCATGTTACTGTGTATCGTTCTCAAAGTCCTCTGCAAAGTGATCCTTAACTGGATACAGGAGAAGATTGACGTAACTCATCGACGGCTGCAAGCAGGATTCCGTGCCGGACGATCCGGTGTGGACCATATTGTCACGCTGCGTATCATTCTGGAGCAAATCAAGGAATTCCAAGAATCCCTCTACCTGGTGTTCAATGATTACGAAAAAGCTTTCGACCGTCTCAATCACGGAAACATGTGGGAAGCCCCCAGATGCAAGAGTCTCTCTGAGAAAATCATTGGCCTCATTGAAGCACAGTATAGGGCATTTTCGTGCAGAGTACTGCAAAACGGTGTTTTCTCCGATCCCATCCGGGTCGTTGCTGGAGTGAGGCAAGGATGTATACGATCACCGCTACTGTTCCTCATCGTAATCGTCGAAATCCTGCCCGACAAACATTTTTGCTGTACAAGGAGTAGAACAAACTACTCTTAAGCAAACATTAGCTTAAGAAACTGTTGTTCAGCTAATTCTGTTACTTGGGTGGTAGGTGCGATTGACCGTGAACCAAATCGTGGATTGCTTTGGCAGCCCATTACCATGGAGTACCTAAATGATTTCGAACTGAATGATGACGTTGCTCTCCTAGCTCAAATGCAGAGCAAGCATTTTGCCATTCGCTACTCAGCGGCAGCTCTTACCATCAACGTCAACAAGACTAAATCGTTGGATGTAAACACGGTCAACCCCTCCAGCATTACGGTAGCTGGGCAATCAGTGGAGAATGTTGAAAGCTTCCAATATCTTGGTAGCCAAATGGCGGCCGATGGTGGCACCAAGATCGTCTTAGGTGCATGGATCAAAAAGGCGAGGGCTGTGTTGCTCTTTGTGTTATTACGGAGAGTGTATTAAGTTTTCCAAAGATTTTTTTGGTTGAAATGCGAAGACGACGACTACATCTTGCTCTAGAAACAAAAATAATAATGATGTTTGTTTTGATCAAGTTATTAGCGAAAGAGAGTCGACGAAGAGAAATCGATCAAGTCAGTTAGGCCCTTCAGAAAAATCATTGTCGAAATGTATGGAAAAACAACCAGATCCGAATTTTTCACTCGAACGTAAAATCTGTGCTGCTATACGCCAGTGAAACCTGGTGTGTATCAGTGGAGAATACTCAACGGCTGCAGGTCTTCATCAATAGATGCCTGCGGTATGTAATTCTTGCATAGTGGCCTCACAATTGGATCTCCAACGTGGAGCTTCATCGTCGATGGGTCGGCTACACTCTACGCAGAAGCGAGAACGAAACCTGCAAACAAGCTTAAGATTGGAATCCAGCAGGATATCGCAGCAGAGGCAGACCCAGAGGCTCATGGCAACGAAGCCTCAACATCGAATTCAAGCAAGTCGACAGAAATTTGACCTGGCTATAGGTCAAGACGATGGCTGGCAATCGCCCAGGATGGGGATCTTTCAATTCGGCCCGGAATTCCTGTCAGATGTCCAAAAGACATTGAGCCGAGTTAAAGTTAGTGCTGCAGAGCGAATAAAAGCCGCAAGTTGAGATTGTGTTTGATACATACTGCTAGAGCTAGACGTATATGGGACTTGCGAGAATTATTTTCGATATTTTTTCTTTACTCAGCCCACTCGATTGCATGATCTCTGATTGATGAGCTGTTAAAATGCAAATGTTAGAAATCTTGTTTACTAGCTTCATACCCGTACAGCCAACGCACACTGGAGTAACAGGGTCCAACTCATGGCCAAAAAGTTTTAACACGTTTTTATGGTATATTATGTATGTACTAGCGATAAAATTGTGAATTTAGATATTGAGGAAGCATTTTGGATTATAAATAACCATATTAATCCACTTAAAGGCTAGAAATGATTTCTTATAACCTCTCCAAGGACAACGTTTATTTTTACTCCCAAAAATCGCTTGAAGCGTCGAACATTTTTATTTGACAACAGAGAACTGAAAAATAATTATATTTCCATGAAAAATATTGTTTGGAAACAAGGGCCACCTCGTTCCATATAAATTCTCCTAGAAGTGTGAGAGAATTTCAATTCTTTTATAAGTGTAGAATCGTGTGTTATGTCATAACATAACGTGTTTATGTTATGCAAAGTTGTAAGGAGTGTCATAATTGGGAAACTTGTTGAACAATTGTTCTATCTTCACAATTTTTGGGAATATGGTCCGTTATTTTTGAACGGCCCCTTAAACTAAGTTTAAATATTGTACCTTTTTTTTAGATATTTTGGGAATCACATATTCATTTTGGGGTAACTTTTATAGTGCCCTAGAAAACACATCAAAACTCAAAAATTAATCATAGATTGAACTTTTAGGAGTTTGAACATGATGATAGAAGCCGTGTGGAATATATCAGTTTGAATTTTTTTATTAACACATGGCATTTTAACACAATTTTATACATAAAAGTAAGTTCGTGGAGTACTTAGTGAAAAACTCAATGAGTTTAGCTATCAAAAACTATATTTATCTGAACATACCTTCTTAACGGTGCATCAACATATGATTACATGCTACAAATAGTGAGATCTTTATTTGAGTTGTTTTTGATTTTTTATAACAAATTTTGAACACAACAGTTCTAGTTACATTAGATTACTACTGCATTGCATACATTTAGGCGTTTATCGGTGTATGGAGATTTTTGGCCAAATTTACTAAATTAATTCCATTTGACACATTTTGTTAAGGGATAGAAGACCAGATTTGAATTCTGCTATGATCTATCTACCGAGAATAAGTGGCCGTTCATTGAAAAAGTAGTCGAAACGAAGTTGCTTTTTCGAAATTAAACCTAAATTGTAACTAAAAACTAGTCAAAAAGGTGTAAATTTCAAAATGATTTATTTTTTCGTCTGGTACTTTCTGGTACCCGTTCTCTTGCGATTCACAAAGGATATGCCTTATATTTTATTGTAATTTTATCTAGATCGCGGAATGCTGCAGAATCTGAAAACTTTTTGAATGCTGAAAATGGTTCAAAATTGACAAAAAACATGATTTTGAAAACTCTTCTGTAAGAGAGTAAATTAAATGAAACCAGCTAAAGTTTTTTGTTTAAATGATACACCCTTATCAGGAGAACTGTGTTACATACTCAGTTATTTTTTCAAATTGTCAATATTTCGATAATTGAAGTTCTTCCGATGAGTTATGATGCAAATGAAAAAAACAGTAGAGAAAATCGTCAAATTTCGGTATTTATTCTTAAAAAAATATGCATCCCAAAGTATTTTATTGATTGCCACATGATGAAGCATTACTTCATTTATCTTTAAAAAATATTAGACTCTGGAAAACCCTGAAAAAAATTTTCGACTTATGGCCAGGAATTTGGCTCATTTACGCCTGTGTGCAACGGTGCGACATTATTGTCAATCTCAACCGACCACCATACAGTGCGAACCGATCAAATACAATAGTTCACATTGTACTACCAGCAACGTCCATTTCAAGCTAATGAATTCATTAACGTTTGCATACACCGTCCGTGTCGTCGTCATCCTTCTCGATGAGTAACAACAAGTGACGGCGGCAATCGGCAGCGCTGCTGCTGTCTCGCACCGTATCGTACCTCTAGGTACATGCCGCTTTGAAGCTATTCACGGTGCGGGCTCGATCCGCTCGGAGCATTGTTTGCATCTTTATTAATTATTTATTACTTTTAATTATAACCGCACACCACCCGGGAAAGCGTGATCGACGCGCAGGTGGCTGCAGTGGTGGTGGTCTCCTTGCTTGGGTGCTGGGTGTGGCAGAAAGGGGTACTAATCAAAGCTCCAGACGCCGGCACCGCACGTACTAACAAAAGGGGCGGGCATTATTGGTTGGCCTGTTGTTGGTGGCGACCGGGCGGCGGCGGCGGCGGTCCACTGCACCGAAGTGTTGTTGTTTGTTGGGGACATGCCACATGCGGATGCCTCACCGCGGAACGTGAATCGACGATGCGGTTTTGTGGTTGGAAGTTCAAGTTGCGTTGTTTTCATTTTTTTTTACCTTAATCAATGCGATGTGAGTGGGTTATGCATTTTAAACAATGTGGATTACTCATCGACGGTTGAACTTGTAATCGCTGAGGCAAAGTGGACGTTCGATGGGGATAAATTCGGAAATATTAAAAAATTGAAAAAAAAAAAATAAGGTGCATTGAGATAACACTTAGCACACAAAACACTTTCCACAACGTAATTATCTATTGTTCGAACAAGGAAAATGGTAAGCAAGTTTGTTGAATCAATAATTCAACGGTTCTGGTTAACGGTCATCCGGTCTGATGAGGTGTGCACCCAAACCCAAAAAAGGTTCTGATAATGAAGCAATATGAAAGACTACATTCCCGACCCACTGAACATTTTTTACCTTCCCCGAGCGAGTACCTTCCCCGCTATATCGAACAAGTATATTGGACTACAAACTGAAGATTCTCCGGGTGGTTTCCCCGCCATTGGCAATTGGACCAGGCTTTCCAAGCCTCTGGGAAAACTCTAGGCATTTCTGCAATGCAGATCTAAACATCCTAGGAGCCTCTGCAATAGCTACTTTCAAGGCCAGGTTTGGAACTCTGTCCGAACCTGGGACCTTACCTACGGTAAAGGATTTTGTAGTCCCCAGTCCCCGCAAGTTCTTCATCGACGATGCTTCCAAAATCGCCAGCTGTCCTACGAAAGGAGGCCAAGTACTCGGATTATAACGCGCAAGGGCTCCTTGATGATCTCCATCCTTGGCGACTGCTCGGTAGGAACCAGAGTTGTGCAGTTTCAGGATGGTTAATGTCGAACGACACTCGCTTTAACCATCACTTCATACGCCAAACGCAGTCCATCAAAACATAAAATCGATTCACGCAAAAGCCACTCAAGCCAACCCTCGTTCAATGAAGAGTCAATCACATCCACATGTTCTACGCCTTGCATTCATACTCATAGGGCGTGCTATGTTTGTGTTTGTTGCGCCATGCAATACTACTTAACAAATTGGCCTTCATCCTGGCCCTTTCAGATGAGAGTCACCCAGCAATGAGTGACATAACTCTGCGTCGGAACGACTGTTAAGAAGCGTTCGGCTGCTCAGGAGATTTGCAAAGAAAGCGTGACGGCGGCAGCCATCGTATCAATGCGTTCGTCTCGAATGTGTTCGTTAGCAACATAGAGACGGTCGGCTGTAGCGTTGATGGAGGAAGAAGGGCAATGTTGATGTTGCGGCTTTTTTGTGTTATGATGATGGTGATAATTCACAAGTCTGGTAGGAACCATTACACCTTTTATTTTGGCCATCACGACCCTGTAGGCAGGCACCATCCCACGGGTTCACATTGGCACTCTGACAGAGACCCTCATTGCAAGCCTTTTTTGCTTGCCCTTATCTCGCTCTTGAGTGCGACTTTGACAGCGGTAAATGCCACCAATCATACGTGTTCACTGCATCAATCGCCTAGCCCGTAGGTCTAGGCCATTTTGGTCACTAACCTTTACAGAGCGGCGCCTTAAGATGAAGACAACCAGAATTTTCAAACCGCAGAAAATCACACAGGTCGCTAAATTTCGCATCTGATAAAACAAAACTTTTGATTTTCTCTACAATATCATCAAATATATGTACTTATTCCATCTGGTATGTGAAACTACATGGCTCTGGATCAGTGTGGTCTGGTTATTCATCGAATTTGAGCTAATTTTGTTACTGTTATAGTCATTTTGTTTAATGACCATTGGGCGCGCAGTTGATTGATATCCGCTTATTAGGCCTACATTATCACATGTTAAACATCAAATATGTTCATTTTTATTTTTCAGTGCTAGAATATAGACATTGACTGATACACTGTCAAGAAAAAAATAGTCATATATATCTCATATTTAGCGTGTAATAGAGCCTTGAATTTTTCGCATTTTTTCCTGCCACATCCTATAGTACCAATGCAATCGCCAGTGCTTCTAGAAGGATCTGACCTAGCGGGTTCGTGGAAAAAATCCCCCATTCCACCACCCAGGTAATGAAATCACTCGCTATTACCAACGGCCTTCGCCCTGTCAGCACGACCGTCATACAGACCAGGATTAGCGTAAACTGTTCGATCGACCTTCGAGGGCCCATATAGCAGAGGCGGTAAACGCACGGGTATTCAGCATGACCATGCTGAGGGTGACGGGTTCGATTCCCGGTCGGTCCAGGATCTTTTCGTAAAGGAAATTTCCTTGACTTCCTTGGGCATAGAGTATCTTCGTGCCTGCCACACGATATACACATGCAAAAAGGGTCATTGGCAGAGGAAGCTCTCAGTTAAAAACTGTGGAAGTGCTCATAGAACACTAAGCTGAGAACCAGGCTTTATCCCAGTGAGGACGTTACGCCAAGAAGAGAGAGAAAGAGTTCGATCGACCTCGGCGAAGGCACATAGCAGCTACAGAAGAATCGTTGACAGCATTGCGTAGAGACAGACCACAGATTCAATCTAGAACAAACACAAATTATAGACCATAGCTACAGACATTCCATAGATCTTGCGATGTGTCACTTCACAAACACAAACCACACATTCAATAGACGTACAGATATAGACAGACTCAGTGCGACATGCGCAGCAGTGTTGCACGACATCAAAAGTAAAGATGAGCGCAACAAAATCACTAGAACCAGTAGAGAAGAGAGGGACTTAATTTCTCCAATAGGGCATGTTAACCATTCCACAAGTTAAGAAAAATTGCGCCATTGCCAGTGTTACAAGTTGTGCGGTGAAAAAAGTTAAAGATTTTAAAGTGTAAGATTCAGTAGTAGATTAATGTGAACTATTTTATAATGGAACACAATTTAAATTCACAGCATGTACCAAAATTCAACATACCCGACAGTTAGAGTTAGACAAAACATTAGACAAATAACGACACAAGTATTGTAAGTCACACAAATCAAACATTCCCACTTATAACTAATTCAAACAAATAAAAAATCTAAATTTTAGTATCCCCTGAGGAAGACGCCTACCAAGCGTCGAAACGTTGGGATAACAACAAACGTTGTTAGCTTATTAAAGACTGCGTAGCCGGAAAAAACTCAATTAACCCTACAGTCGTTCAATTACCAGTTCTACTGAATAACTAATTTTTGATTGACATTTTAGCACATTTTGGAATCCAACGAATAGCACGGGAAAAGGGTCCACCAAGTCGGAGCTTTGCAATAAGGCGGAAATAGACAAATTATTGTAAGGGGTGCCAGCCCAAGTAACAATTCAAAATCATTAATAAGCATGTTAGTTGATTAAATGTGCTACAAAGGCGCCGACAGTTGTACAAGAGTATATGTTGAACAAAATGGCGAATAAATGTTTCATGCAGTGGAAACCGCACGTTTGTTAAACATATTTCTGCTCATTGAATAACCAATGGTATAAAAGTTTAAAGACAGTTGCTTAGGTATTCACATCATCTGTCTAATAGTGCTCTAACAATGATAGAATGCAAGCTGCTTCCGACATATTAGATGCCGTTATTCCACATGAGATCTTCAATGGAACAAACAGCTTATTTAAAGTTTAACAACTTTTGTTTGATCATTTTATTCAACTACACTGATATAGCTTAATAACAAGATGTTACCACGTTTCTTTAATACAAATGTTACACTTTTATTTAAGCAATGTTGATTAGCAGTGGCACTTTGTCACTTAGTTATCGTTGTTCGCCCTGCCCCTTTTTGTAAACACGATTGCTGATTAGGAGCCTAAGAAGAGCAACCGCGGCTACAAGCTTGAAGACCAAACAAACTTCTTGCAGCAGCTCTAAATATCACACTTTTCACACTTTTAAAAACATTCTGACTCACCTTTTACACTACACGCTCCAACGACAGCAAAATCTGCAGAAAAATACTCCCGAAAATGCAGCTGAAGTGGATCATGGGCGGCTCCTCTGTTTGGTATTGACAATCTACTCTGTCCACTTTTATGCCACCGGTCAAACCGGACTCAGCTTCCTTATTTTCATATCTTATATGTAGCTGCCTGGAGATATACACAAGTTTTACACATTCTCTTCCCGGCACAAAACAGGAGCAGTGAAAATAAATAAAGTTCACTTGTTTGGACGTTGAAATAAAAAAAAGTTCGAAGCGACACCAATCTCACAACACAACACCGTGAATTACTGACAGACTAACAAAATAGTTAGCGTGCATGCCTTATGATTAAACGTTGCGGTTACAATAGGACAAATCGGTGAAGTACTAGATTTGTAGTAATGAGCTGAATTTTAGTATGGTGAGAAGGTCAATTCTCCGTTTCTGCAATGAAATGGTGCAAAAAGCGTGGGTATTATGATTCCTTGCCTAATTTGATGCTGTTTGAGCAAAACTTTGGGCAACAGTGTTGTTGTTTTCTTCATTTCTGGCAACATAAACAACATAGTTATCCAAAGTTTTGCTCAACCAGCATAAAATTAGGCAAGGAATCATAATACCCACGCTTTTTGCACCATTTCATTGCAGAAACGGAGAATTGACCTTCTCACCATACTAAAATTCAGCTCATTACTACAAATCTAGTACTACACCGAACGTGCCCCATTATTCAAACATTGATCAACTTCAATGTTTATGAAGACACTTAGTTGAATAAAATATTTAAGCAATGTTTAAGCAGCATATGTACGGTAATGTATTCGACTCAGGGATTGAATATTTATATACTGCTTTAAATCTGCCGATTCATGTAATTCTGATTGAAGCAGAACGGATGCAGACGAGTGTGAACCCAAAGGTCCAGAGTTCGAGTCTTTCCATTGATGTGATTTGTCCCATAAAATGTAATAAAATAAAGATGTTGGGGTACATAATCAGAGAGAGATATTCCAGACACAAATGCAGAAATGTAAAAAGTTAAATCATTTTTTCATTTTATTGTTACAATGATATTGAAGAAACGTTTAAGAATCGTTTTTGTAGCATTTATTAAACCATTTATATAAATAGAAATAAATTTTGTTAGTTGTATCACAGCTCCAGCATGTTTTGATTGTATTATGGTGGAATAAATATCGAAGAAAGCTTGTTATTATGCACTATGCTGCTAGTGCATAATAATGGTTTCTAAAACCATTCTTAAATGATTAAACAAATAGTGTTATACAACATTGTTTAATAAACGTGGAAGAAAAGTTTATGATGTTTGTGTAAATTGCTGATGGTTCTAACGTTGAACAAGAGTTTCACAACCGATGTACGATCATTCGATAAACGTTCATTAATCGTGCTTGTAGAACGGTTGATGTTTAATAGATTCTCATTTTTGGGTGAACAAGAGTTGAAGAACAGTTTTATTTCAAAACTAATCAAATATAATACGACTTCCAGTTTAACAACGTTGCTTTGAGAAACATTTCTTAAATCAAAAATTGTTTCTTGGGCAGGTACCCCACAGGTCCGCAAATGATCGAACATCCTTTTTAACCCCCTTGATCATTCATTCCTCCACATCGGTCGCGTAACACCTTGAATTGGGGTTTGATGGACTCACACCACTTACTGTTATCCTAAGCTGGCAGCTACACGACAGCCTGGAGGAATTGTCCAGAATCCTACTCTGTGCCACAATTGCCACCGGTGGGGTCACGAAACGAGACGTTACCATCAGATGTTACGCGTGATGAATGCATGATTCTACTTGTTCCAATTTCTATGATTGTTTGGAAATGACTAAAATATTAACGCGCACTGAAACGGCAAAAATTTAGCAATAACCAATATCTCACAGAAATAATATTAAAAACTATCAAAGTCTTTAATAACAGAGAGATGTTCCTTCTTTTTACCATCTGCACAAAAAAAACTATTTAAAAATATCCATAGGATTGTCAGTTATTCAACAAAAACCGAAATTTTTATTGCATCACCCATACAAAGTGTTAGGCGGTTTTGATCAAGTTTATTGCTAATTTCTAATTTTTAATTGAGCGATTATATAGCTGCCCAACCATGTTTAAAACCCTCTGAATTGTCGTTTTACAGCGACAATTTATTCTAATCGAACTCAAAACGAGTGTAAATGTCGCAATAAGAAGAAAAGTGTCACCATCTCAAAGTTAAGGACAGCCCAGTGAAATGAGGTATGAGAAAATTATTCACATTTCAATCGCGACTCGAAAGAGGGACAACTTAGGAAACCGTAATTTAAACTTGACCCAACTCGTAGAATAGTTGTTGAATCACGAACCCGGCAGATGAATGAAAACGTCATTCGTACCAGTAACTCAGTAGGTAGGGTTTCGAAGAACGTAAATTCTTGCGTCATTGAACAATTGATGAGTTTGGACTTGAACTTGATTGACCACCTGTAGTTGCCGTAGTGTCCAAGGTTGAAAAGTCTGACCGAATTTTGGGGAAACCGTTCCAAGGATAAATAATTGCAAGCACATTATGAAATAATTCACAGTATCATATGCCTTGATCTACTTCGGATTTCGAAAGCAGCCACCAGTCAATCCAATTTCGATAATAGCATCAATCAGTAAACATGCATCCTCCAGGCCAGTACCAATAATAACAACGACAATCCATTAGCTGGAAGATATCAATGGCGCAATATTGAATCGCTTTCTGCGCTCGGTCTTTTGTCTCTTTCTGGAAGCAGTTTGTGTTCCACTTCGGAACCATCGAGACCATCAGCCATCACGCAGGACACTCCACACTTTCCGATTTTTTTTTTCTGCCCATTTCACCCCAGAATGCTAACAACGGAACCTATCTCGGATTCATATCTTCTAAAGCGGAAATTAAACTTTTCCTTCGTTTGGATACATTTTTTCTTCCAGCTGCCTGGCCCTAGCTTGCCCTCTTTTCCCGGATGAGTCCATCTGCCTTCGGGGCCAGTTTCGTCGGACATTAGGACGATGTTTCCCCTACAGTGGACAACGACGACGACATGAAGTACCCAATAAGAGGACACGACGACGACAGTGATGTGGGACTCCCAGAGGGCAGGAAGGTTTTTGCGACTGTTGAGTTTAATGTTTAACATAGAAAAGTTTTCGAACAATCTTGTTGGCTATAAAGTAGTTTTACTTCAGCTTTAGTCCAGTTTTCCCGAAAGTTTTGGGGTTCCCAGGCCTTTTTCAACCGCGTGTAGCCAGAACTTGATGATCATATCAATAAAGTCTGCAACCGACTTTCCGTCTGCGATCCAAACACTTTAATTGCATTTGTTAAGCGTTGCACGAATCACAATTGCACGAAGTTTAACGGGAAAACTATTTTCTGAATTTTTACGTATATAAAATGTACGATTCAGAAAAGCAATGAACAGAATGTTATTCGCCGACGAATGATTCCTTAAAAGGCCTCAAACAAGACATACGAAAGTTCCTTTAATGCCGAATAAGGAAGTTAATTAGCCATGAACAAATATTCGAAGAGCTTCCTCCTATATCTAGCCTATACCATTTCGCGATTACAAGCTGTTACAATTCTGTCACAACAAGATTTCTTACGGATATTGGATCAGTATTATGCTGTGTTCCAATGAGTTGCTTAAAACCTCCGCATACCGTTCCGATTCATGCATTCTGACGCTTTAGAAATCACACTCCTTTCATTTTTCTCTTTCTTGTGTTTCTTTTATAATAGTTTTAAAATGCTGACTACGCCAATGAAAAGCAGTGTAGGCAAGAAAGTATAAAATTTGGTGAAGCAACACTTAAATTCAATGTTTGCAACATGTGTTTGAATTTCAAATTCTTCCGTCTGCATTTGAAAGGTTCGCTCACAGCCTGCCGTTCCAAAAAAAAAAACGGAAAGTGAACCCAGAAGCGAGCATTTTATTCCAGTCAATCAAATATGTATGCGCGCGGGGAGGCCAGGCCGCTCTCCGGCGGCCCAGCCAGCTGAGAGTGGTTCCACGAAAATGGACAACGACAATGGGCATGAATAGATTGCTTTTTCGGGAAAAATCATGTTCGCCGGCGGTGGCATGGTGTGATTTGTTTCCTGCTTTCAGGAGGACATTTGGAGAAGGATTTTCGGTTGATGGTACTTGTTTTTTGCTCGCAACCAGCATCGAAGCCAAATGGAGTGGGTGGTCCATGCTGGGCGAGACGATATCTTGTGAATATACTTACGTAACAGGATGAAAGATTGTGACCATTGTAATCTGTGTAGACTCATCACATGAACTTGTTTTTTATGAATAAGATAGGATGTAGCAAGTTCTCGAAAAATTTGTCGATGGTTATACTTTTGGCGAGATTTTATCTGTAAAGTACTTTAAAGCTTAAACCATCAAAGTAAATAAATTTGAAATAGCCACATGTTTCCAGACGGAACTACAAATGCGAGTCAAGGGATGATCAATAACAAACATTGTTGTTGACATTGTATCACTGTAACATGGAAGTAGGACCCCATACGCTTCTTTGGTACCTCCCTCGGTCCCACCCTATTGAACATCTGAGCTATCACTCTTCAAAAAGCACATAAATTCGCTCAAATTTTTCCAAGACTTCGTTTTGAATTGAGAACAATAAGTTTCAATCCGATATTCCCTCACAAGGTTGCTTCCTACCGGGAGAAACGAATTGACGATGGCGACCACAGTCTGCATTTGACCCGGGATGCGAGTTTGTTCCCTTTCCCCGTTCAGTCCAACATCACCCAGTCCTGAATGACGATGTCTCCAAACTCCCGGTTTTTCTTTCCAAACATTACGTCATTTCGGATTCGGGAGGACTGGCGAGCGCCACAACACAATGTCCACTTGGTCAACTGACATGTGTCACACAACCAACAGTAACAACGGGACCAACAACGGGATGAAGATGAAGAGTAAAAACTCTGTGTTTGAGGAAATACGAAAAGCGTTTGCTGAATGGGAAATGTCCAAATAGAAGAAACACTTGACGATTGAAAGTGAAGGGGCCAAACGAAGGCAGAGCATTCAGAGCGAACAAGTCTTTTCAATTCGCGTCGGGTTGGCCTTTTCTTTTGCGGGAAGGGCCTTATCGGAGAAGCGTTTTTTTTTCAATTGTTTTTCTTCTGCGTTGCTTGGGCTGCTTTCGTAGTAATACTTCGCGTAGTTGACGCTGTCGTGAGATTAAAGTAAATCAGAAAAATGAAATTACTCATTTTTTTTTTAAATCCGATAACAACATAAACTGACTTTGAGTGAGTAGAGCAACCTGTGAAGGATTCAGCTCAATCGGTTGAAAACTGAGCTGACACAAAGGAGGTTTCAGTCCAAATGCATGGGAAATTACCTCCAGTCCTCCGTTCCTTCGAATGTTCGTGCTCGATTTGGCTCTAAATGGGGGAAAACAGCAGTTAGCATAGCATAGCATAGCATAGCCGACCGTACACATCCTGGGGTGGCTGTCAATAGAGACGTTGAATGCGCCAGAAAAGTTGCCTGGGACTTGACAAACCTTTCATTGAACGATCTCTTTGTTTGACACCTGGCCAGGTCCTTACGATCAGCGGGGATGGGGAGGAAATGTTGATTAGATACCTACTCAGCATATGTCCAAGAACTTGGGCCACTTCATATGTATCTGGAGTTGGATGAATGGGGTTTTATGGGATGCTTTCCTTGGCGAGAGAGCGCACATTTAGTTTTAATCATTTACCTGGCTACCGCTGAAAGAGTAAATATTAGTACATAGTAAATATGACAATTTAACTAAAGGTTGATGACGGTACGATTGAATTATTGAATACTGAATACTGAATACTGAACAGAAAAAAGATGATTATTGTGAGAAATTGGTCCGCCGCTTCCGAAGGAGTGCTCCACAGCAAGTTGTATGATCGTCAGCCAAGTCCGTACGGCCGGTGTCCAGCCAAAGAAAAAGCGCCATGCGACCAGAACTGAATTCCGTACTGATAGTACGGCCACGTAATACCATGGTGGCTCACTTTGACCGGCGCAAAACTGAGGTTGACCGCGATCCGATAATTAAGACAAGAAACACTTATTACCTCTTATTACGAGCCGATACGTACGCACGCGAAACAACGACGATTAGCGCAATGGAATCATTGTGTACCGAGAAACCTTTTCAACCCGTTTGCAATCAGCTTACTCGTTAGGACATTAAGGCTAATTACTTAGCTTTACAACGAATAACACCCTCCGAAACATTGAACTTCCATTAGCCAAATCGCGAAAAATTTCACACGAAAAATTTGCTGTCAAACGCCTCGAAATGGGGGAAAACAGCAATTGACAACAAATTTGGAACAAATTTGTATAATGTCATATCTCGCTTAAACATTTTCAACAAATTCAATTGACAGTTGGGCAACTGCTTGACAGCTCCGCTCAGTACAAAATGTGACGAAGGGTTATTCAACAAGTCTCACCCATACAAACTTTGATTTTTAAATAGGTTCCCGGGCACCAAAATTCAGGAAAATTAGGTTTTCATTTCAGTTTGGCGTGCAGATGCAGAATATGGAATTATATGAGCACTGCTTAAGAAGCCAATTTCTAAATTAGCACATGATTACCCGCATAATCAGGAGTCGCATAAAGATGCACGTATTACATCGTATACATCGTACAAAAAAATACATCGTTAGAAAAAATCTGGCAAAAATCTGGCAAAAATCTGCTCCTATCTAAAAATCGATTTGTGATAGATAAAAACTTACCAGAAAAGCTGAGCCTAGCACCATTCTGTACGGCAATATTATCCGCTGGGGTCCTTGAAGGAATCGCATCAGAAACATAAGTATAATTGAATTTATACGTATCTTAAGAAACCACAATAGAGGAAAGCTGTCACACTAGTTGTGATCATGATATTATTGCTCGTTGTCGTAGTGCTATAATTTCTTTAGCTGGTTGGTGCTAACGGTCATCCTATCTGTATTGATCGAGTCGGTTTGTTGTGATCGCTTAGTTTATCTCGCTGTATCACTACACGCTAAGCTGTGCTCCAAGTACTGATAAGCGGTAATGTCTGATATTAAGAACGATGGAGTTTGTTATGTTTGCGAGAAAGTGGAGCCGAATTCATCTAGGCTCATATCGTTTGCCTACTGTGGAAGATTCGCCCATTTCCGATGTAAGAAACTATTCGGAAATGTGATAACCAAGGTGAAAAAGAAGCCATATCTATGCTCTGTTGAGTGCTCGGAGATGAACTCACATACTAATCAGAAGAATGTGAACCTTGACGCAGTGATTGCTGATCTACATGCACTAAATCAAGGCATTAATGATTCGAGGAAAGAGACATCGCAGTTACGGTTCATGGTGGACCAATCTCGCCTACAGCTAGCTTCTTTAATGAAGACCAGTAACAAAATTGAGGAATCCCTGCAGTTTTTGTCCAATCAATTCGACACGCTTCAGTCTGACTTCCGAAAGTTCAAGGAGGATATGGATACTATGAAGATGGAGAACCACAAAATTCGTAATCAAGTTGCAGACTGGCGCGGTAAACATCTGGAGCTCTCTACTAAGGTAGAATACCTGGAGTTGGAATTGGATAAAGCTAATCGGCAGCTAACGAAATGCTGTTGTATTTGGACTTCCCCAAGTAGAATGCGAGGATACGAAACGACTTATCCACAAAGTATTTTATGCTGTTGGGTACTCAGTCGACGATTCGCAAATTCTCTCTACCAGGCGCCTATTAGGAAGTGGTAGAAATAATACTGGTGCTCTAATTCTGGTAACATTTTGTGAAGAGAAGTTCAAAGAGGATTTTTTCGAGCATAAGAGGAAGCATGGAGCTCTTGAAGCGTCAGCCGTGTCGGGGGCATTCAAAGAATCGTCAAATCGAGTAACGATACGGGATGAAATGACTGCCTTCGGACGTGATCTATTGCGATACGCCAAGGAGGTGCAGTCAACTCTAGGATTCAAGTACGTTTGGCCTGGGCGAAATGTAAAGGTTCTAATCAGGCGTCAGGATGGAAGCAAAGTGGAGAAAATCGAGACTAAGCAAAAGTTTCAGAAGCTCACGATCAATACATCGAAGCGTCCTCTGGATATTTCTAGTGGTGCGAACGATCCTTCACCTAGCAATTCACCTAGATCTTCGCCGCTGATCCAACAGTCAACTAAGCGTACTCGTTAAAATTTGAATTGTAATCTAGCGAAACTGAATTATAACAATTGAAATGAATAATTTTTATGTAGAAAATGTTGAAACATTAAATAAAAACTTTAGTCGGATAGGTAATGGTTGTGCGTTGCGAATCTTACAACTAAATATAAGAGGGATGAATACCTTGGAAAAATTTGATAAGTTAAAGGAGCTTTTGGATGACTATACTGGGTATATTGATCTACTAGTAGTTGGAGAAACGTGGCTGAAATCGGATCGCATTCAATTGTTCAAGCTTGCAATGTTTTCTTGTCGTAATGACTCCGCTAGAGGTGGATTAGCAGTTTATGTGCGGAACCGAATCAGCTTTGAAGAATCAGGATCGCAGTAGGCGTTGACGAGGACGGTCGTGTTTTGTTTATGCTCGTCGCATAATTTTCCGAGTTCCCGTGATTGGTTGGTTAATGGTTTGACTGGGGCTTTGCCACCCGGACTTCCGTCGCGAGTGAATTGTTGTTGCATCGAATGCAAGCCGCCGGAAAACGAATCGTACGTGTGATAAGAAAGAAGAATTATGCATCAGCCTGATAAAAGTTCACGTGTGGTTCGATTTTCGTTTGATGAAGTGCGATGCGTGAGGGCCGTATGATGACGAGCGAATGGATTAACGCGAAATGGTGTTCGATACAATAAGATGTTCGAGTTTCATGAATAATTTTCCGAACGAGTAATGAAGGAAACTAGTTCCGCAGATGCGAAACTAGCCGCGTCGTCCTCCGAAACCCCCGCAGGAGGTGGTGTTCGGTTTGGAAGAAGTGATTTTTTCTCCCGCGTTGTGTTTGTCGTACATGCTCTGCCACCGGGGTCGTACCGAAAATGGCATCCCTCGTCCGAAAGGATTTCTGCAGTTGATGCAAAACTGTCACCGGATAGGCAGTAATAATTGTGATTGCATATGGAGCAGTTATCTGTTATCAAACAATCAACATGAAGAACATGAAGCCGTTAGACGTCGTTGGAGCAACAAAAATAGACCGTGACATGGATGTACATCGAAATACTTGGTGAAAATGTTTTATACTTCTTATTATACTATAATATATATTATTCAACTATATTTTTAACAAATATCGGAGCGTTTGGTACGGTATGTCCACGCATCCTTCCTCCCCTGTAGATTCGAGAAGTGAATCGATGTTAAACGAAAGTTTATGGAAATCGAATCATTTCAAAGAATCATCTCTGCGGTAAACGCTACGCAGTAGGCCTGGCCGCTTTGACGCTTGTATCATATCTTTGATATACTGCAAGCATCAATATTGACAAGAAACATAATCGGGCATAATCTAACCCGATTATTTTCCAGGATGCTTTCTTGTACTGGCTGCGTATGTGTTAGATTAGATTAGATTCGATTAGATTAGATTAGGAATCGAATCAGCTTTGAAGAATCTATCAACAGACATGACCAAGGCTTCCACCATATCCATGTGTGCCTAAAGCTGAAGGATTCGGTTTTCGATGTGCATGCTGTATACAGACCAGCTAGCTTTGCTTTATGATAATTTGGAATCCATATGCTTGAATTCTAGAACCGAGAGTTCCTGCGTGGTCATCGGGGACATTAACATACCGATCAACCAAACGGAACCCACAGTTGTTCGGGAATACATACTTGGATTTATTGAAGTGTTACAACTTTGTGGTAACAAATTCTATCTCGACTAGGCCGGTAAGCGCGTATATTCTCGATCATGTTATCTGTTTGGAAGTGCTAAATGATCGTGTATTGAACAAAACAATGCCGTCGGAAGTGAGTGACCATTGCTATGTTCTGTTTACCATCCAACTTGATAAACCAATACAGCTTATGAAGCTACATAAAACAATCGTCAATCACACAAGACTCAACGATGCGTTCATAACGGCATTGCAAAACCCTCCTGATGTTACAGTACAAGGGAAGTATGCTGTTAATGTGTATAGTGCCCTTTAGAAGCGTTTGTCTAAAGAGGTAACAATTAATGCTCGAGTAAAGGGTCAATGCCCGTGGATGACTTTTGATCTCTGGAAGTTAATGAAAATTAAGAACAGCATACTTAGGAGCAACCGAAGACGACCACATGATGAGAGACTAATTGGACTCCTAGCTCATATCTTGCGAAAAGTTCAACTGGAAAAACATCGATGCAAGAGTAACTACTACTCTAGACTGTTCGAGAACACCGATCAAAGGACTGTTTGGCGTAACCTCGATCGTGTTTTGGGTCGCAAACAGGAAAGCAGGGATTGTATAAAATTGACTGTTAATGGAGATTTGACAGATCACGGACCTACAATTGCTGATAAATTCAACGAGTTTTTCTGTGCAATCGGACCCCAGCTAGCTTCCTCAATCTCCAGTAGCCGTGACGTCAATAAGTTTGGGACATTGCGAACTGTCAGTCAATCAATATTCCTTCGGCCTACTACTGTGCAGGAAGTTATTGTTAAGATTAAAAAATTGAACATCAACAAAAGTCCTGGCCATGACGAAATTCCAGCGTTCTTCGTAAAGACACACCACGATATTTTTGCTACTTTAGTTTCAAATGCTTTGAACGAATCTATTTCGTCGGGTAGTTTCCCAGAATAATTGAAAGTAGCGCGTGTTGTTTCAGTTTATAAATCTGGTAGTAAAACGGATGTTAATAACTATCGACCAATCTCTGTACTGTCTGTCTTGTGAATCTCGTAAGATTTAAAGCAGCTATAAAACGAATTATAAAGAGCAATCTGGATCAGTAGTTAATTTAAATACTGCTAGTGGAACAGGAAGTATTATATTCTTTTCGTCGCCAGCCAAAGGGTCCTCTTCAGAACTACTCGTCGTCGTCCTGAGGCTTCTCGTCGCCCGGCCAGTGGTAGCGCCAGTTATCCTGTCAGCATTGTTTCTCTCGATTTGTCGATCGAACTTGATTGATCTCAACTTGTCGACTGGACTAGAGCTACCCGATGTCCTGTTGTTCACCAGCTATATGTACTACGCATTTTTCCAAATGGCCAGAGGTAGCGCCAGTAACCTTGTCAGAATCAATTACCTCGACCCAAGCCTCGACCAATCAAAAGAGCTTGAATCATCCGTTATAAAGCTGATCCAAGCTGATGAAAGCTCCAGCTTACTTCGCCGTCTTCCGAAGGATTTTCTGCGGTCTAAAACTGATGCGCCTCCGTCGCCCGACCATAGAGTGCATCTCGTCACCCGGTCAGAGATTGTCTTCTGTATCCTCATTACCAACATGCTCGGCCAGGGGTAGCACCAGTTTCCCTGTTAGGTAACATAACCTGGTATATGTCTGGCCGTAGCCAGTGATACTACGCCCGTAACGGAGTCTATTAACGCTTCCAGATTACCCTTACAATATTGGTCATCTATCGTACGCTGGATACTTGGTTGGTACGTCAATCCCGTCAGCTGGAAACAACGGTCTTGACAGCCATCGACAGCTTAGACGGTGCAAGGTGGAACATAGTTATACCCGGTTCCATCCAGAAACTTTGAGTCATCCTAACACACCTGAACTTGCTCTTAGATGTTAATATTAGTATTTAGTTCCTAGGCTTATATAGTTTACTGTAGCAAACCGCACTTCCTTAAAAGAGTCCTTCTCACTGAAAGTGCATATGAATTGTAAATATGTTTTTTGAAAAGAAGAGGAGATTTTATGCCTTTGGGAGAAGAGGAATATGATGTTTTGAAATCTTCACTCTCAGGGGCTTTGCCCTGCTCCTAATAAAAAAAAGTATTATTCTCTGTTACTGTTGTATATATGAACGCAAAAAAAAACAATTTACATCGCATGTGATGTTATTTTTTGGATCTTTTTTTTCTCTGTACGGAGCATCACCACTGCGACCAATATTTGATCTGTTGTGGTATATCCCGTGTCCTTTGTATAGTGAATGTGGTATTACATTATCAATATTGAGAAGTTATAAAGTATTCGGTAATGATTATGAGTTTTTACAACATGGTCAACATCCTGAAACGGGATATTTCATTATTTATATTTTTATTCAGATTTATCATGAGATCAATTTACATTTATGCAAATATGCGAAAAAGCTATAAGTTCCATGGATCAAAGATTAATTCCATGCATTAAAGATTAATTAAAAATGTGAAGTTCTTGATAAAGATATGTTTATCTATACAGGAGACGCCTTTTATCTTGAAATGATCATTCAAAGGTGCTAAGATTAAGCATTTGTTTATCTGTTATATATTTTAATCTGTAATTACGCTAATTCTAATTACTCTAAAGTAATTAATCTTGTTCAAGAAGATGCTTCTGTGCAGAACTACGTTAATTTCCTAAAACTGTTCTAAGCTCCAAGGTTCCTGTGTAAGTCGAAATATTTTACTACGATAATTAAACTACTTGGACATGATTCATCAATAATGAACGACGTATAAACGCTTTCAATAGAATTTCAATCAATAAATTCCAGAGTTTCTCACATTCTGCTTCATGATTTCGGACGTAGAAAGCAAACACACTTCGGGAAGGCCAATGTTATCCACTTTCGTCGGCTCCTGTTTCCATTTTTTCCACAACATCAGCGGACGCACAGAGCAATAGTAGCAAAGCTCTACCAAACTCAGCAAACTTACTCCCAAGCAAAGTCCTAACAAACCGCCACAGTTTGCCAGGAAATCCGTTATGCCGTACAGCTCACTGCGCTTCTGTTTCATTAGCTGTGCGTTTTTGTAGTAGATTTTAAGATGGGCTGCGTATACTCTGCAATGGGGAATGATTCAATCCAAGATATGCCAAGAACGCTAAAAACATACTTACCCGTCGAAATCCTTTCTTTTTTCTCCGTAAGCAACAGCCCACTCAACTATTTCAAATTCATTCTGAGTAATTTCAACGTCATAGTCCACCGAAGTACAACCTGGCATGCAATCGCACTCGGTATGAAAATTAGTTTCGTTCTCGTCGTCCAGCACTCCCATTTCCAACAATTCCGTCTCGGCATCCTGCATGCAACTGATTTGATTGGTCTCACACACGGGCATGTCCTCGCTACGAACCATCGAGAACCGAACGCATCCACAGCGCATCATCGTGTAATTGGTCAAACACTCCAGATTGCAATTATCTTGAGTATAGACGCGAAAAAATCGTAGACTTCTGTCGCAACTAAGATAACATTGCCTTCTCTCCGGTGGGTAATATTCCAATTTACGAGAGTTTTGGATCATCTGCGGCTTTACGGCAATCATCACCTCTTGATCCAGAGGAATGTGGATGTATCGATTGGTCATTTGAGGATAATCGGCCGGGGAATGAAGAAGAACCTTATACCCTTGTACGGGTCCACTACATCCGTACTCCAAATTTTTCTCTTGCGCTACGAGCATTACAGAGAGTCCAGCGAGTGCTCCAGGTCCAATTGAACGGTACGGATAAGACAAAAGGTTTGCCTCACTGGAGTAACCACTGTCGAGCGTCCAATGTGGAGATCTTTTCTTTGCAAACAAATCAGGATCGGTTTTGACTTTAAGCAAATCTTCAGATGAGAGTCCATTGAATGTGTAACATAAACCTTCTTCGGTGAGTGTTTTTCTGAAAAAGAAGTCAAAATCGATTGGTTCTCCCGCAAAATGGCAGGAGAAATGATCTGTGTTAAATGGAACCGGCATGGCTTTCATCAAGTCGACGTAAGATTCGTTGGTTGTTTTGTTCGGAAAAGACTTAAATCGATTTCTACTCGATGTCATAAATGTTCTGTCACAAAGTTGCATCAACGCCAATATCTCATCCGTTCTGAAAGCAGTACATCATATGATCCCACATAACAAATTTATCAACATCGACACTTACCTATTTGTAGCATCAATCCCATCCGACATGATAACATCGTATTGTTCGGAAAAATTAAGCCAACTGCTGGACCATTTCGTACGTGGACAAATAGTCACTGCTGGGAATGGAATCTTCCATACTGGAGTCGTTTTTTCGTGGAAACTCACTATGACAGGCGTTTCGTCCCATTTTTGGTAGACTTTGTTAATCAGATACCCACAGCTGCCCACCGATAGGAGGAACACTACTATCCACCAACCGCTTTCACACCAGGATTGACCCTCCCGATTGAAGTACCGAACTCCGTGGATGGAACTGTTTGAACAGTACTCCTGCAAAAGAATCTTTGCCGAAGATTTCGAATCCTGCCGATGCAGGGATCTTGCTGCCATGACTGACCGATGGCTGACAGACTAACTGGTAGACTGCACCAGGCACCAGAATGCATCACCCACTTTCTCTTTGATTAAATGATGAATATTCAACAGGAGTGGTTCAGGGATACATGCTAACATGAGTGCTATACCGAGGACGTCAGCATTTAATAGGATGCGTTTTCCCCGCGGCGGTACCTTGTTAGTTATGTACTTATAATTGTTGCTAGTTACTACATTGGAATAGCTTGTGTGGAAGCGGAAGTCATTCCATTACTTGGAACAACATTGAACATGGGAACGATGAGTAAGATTATGTTTGACGTGGTCGATCTAGAATCAAATTTTTTACTTTCATATGCCAAGGTTTTTTCTAAATCTTTTGTAAATAATGCTTTGAGGAAATTTCAGAAAATTTAGAAGCATCCAGCATAGCTTTCGTCCTCGTTAGCTCCTATCTCACATTTTCAGGGTGCTATTATACCACTGATATTGAGCATCAGCTAAGTGTTGTGTGCCCTGAATATTGTTGTACTCAGCTGTTTCAGTGAGTTTATAAAGGTGTGTTCTGAACGTCGGTTCACCAAGGGGTGCGGCTTAAACAGTCTCTATTCTGACATCCAGCGGCGGAGTATAAAGTGCAGTATCGTATTGCATCAATACATCAGAAGAAAAACCCTGTAGAGCAATATTGACAGTGTGCCACCAATAAGTTAGCCTGTTCAACATGTGTGCATTGGCAATCAGCAATACCTTCTTCGCACTTTCTCACAGTTCAAGTTGTTTGAATTATAGGATTCCACTGGATGACTGTTGATTTTACTCCCAATTTTAGTATGTCAAAAACGACGCTAGACAACCGTTTTAATGGAAACCGCAAATCTTAGTGTTTCCACGATTGTCTTGCGAAGGAAGACCACATTGTCCGCGTCTTTATGTTCGTGTTTGTTGTCATTTCGAGTAGGTACTAGAGGCAAAAACATTTCGCGTACAATTTCGTCGTGCGATGCTAGTCGGTGGTAACAGGCCACATTGTTCGCGTCGTTGTACTTGTGCTGTTTGTCGTCATTTCAAGTTGTGAACTTGACACTGGACTCAGAATGCATTGCATATTTACCGGTGAGTTCGTTCCATTTTAAAAGATTGAAAGGCCGCACGCCTGTTCGATGCTGAAACTGCATTGTTTAGGACGAGTGATGTTTTTGTGTAGTGTTGTACTTTTTTCAACGGCACGTGTCCTGGAGAGTTAGTTTTATATGATAATACATTATAAAATATATTATACAAAACTAAACAATATGTTTCGTGTATTTACCCAACTATATATAAACAATAGAAACAAAACTATTTTCCCCTGCTCATTTCAGTCGCTTCATATTTATTCTTCCCTTTCTCTTTTCATTTTTCTCTCACCCTCCTGTGCATCTTTTGAGGCTGTTATTTTTTGCATTTGTATTTTGCTGATTCCGCTGAATTTGGGATGTGATCGATCCCACAATCCTCTGGTTGAGTCTGGTGCTGAACCAGTATAAGCTATGTGCAAATGATCAGTTTATGTGCGTTGATTTTTTGATTTATTTAAGGGTTGAGCACCACATCGGTGGTTCATTCGTTATGACCCGAACAAGTAACAAGTGCTGATAGTTAAATCAACCACACCAGACACGATGGCATAAGAAACCAACCATGCACAGCAAAACCGCTCAGCACTAAAATGTGTAAGCCCTACTCAAAAGTGCATAATTTCCAGACCACACAAAAATGTGTAGCAGTTACACATTCTCAAAAACAGCTCGTACACTCGTCTAGATGCGAAATGTCGATATTTTTTTTGTTTTCCAAGGTGACTAGTAAACCTAGCTAGATCGCTGTACAAAAATTTTTGCGAAATTAACGATTTTGCGGACACAGGAGCTGATTTTGTGAATGTGCAAGGGTTACACATTTTTGGTGTAGTCTGGAAATTATGCACTTTTGTGCTGAGCGGCGTTAGCGTGTGGGTTTTACTTGCTAAACATTTGTTCTCCCATTGCTTTGCCTCGTACACTCGTAGCATGCAACGCCCAGTGGCGCAGCCGAAAACTTTTCCTGACAGCTGCGGCGGGAATCGAACCTGCGCTCCTAGCACGATGCGACTAAATTCATGGTGACACTAGCCGCACGACCACAAAGCCACACTAACATGCGATGCTGTCAGTCATGTTGCTAATTTTCCGTACGGAATAATATGTCGATGTATTATTCCGTGAGTAAAAGGGACATTTCTCTTTCTTTTTTGTTTTTATTTCTTTCGCACCAAAGACGTCAGTGTGCATTAAGCTGTTAGTACACAGGGGCCTTAGGCCTGTAGTACACAGGGTCAAATGTTTGACAAGGAAAGAACTCAAGAAACAACAGCAATTTGAAGCGGAAAACGCAATGGGGCCGACAACTGAATGAGGAAGCACTGTGGTACGTACTAAAAAATCCGCAAGTATGCCGGTGCGGTAAAACACAATGAGCACGGATTTTCTGCGGTTAAATCCAAAACAACTTCAGTTCGGTGAATTGTTTGTTTCCTGGAAGAAATGTGAGAATCTGCAGCATTGTTCTTGCTCTGTCTTGCTCTATCGAAAGAAATCTGAGGTTACCTAGTTCTCGAAAATCCCTAAAAGAGTTCTTTCAGGAGTTCTCCGATAATTCCTCTAGAATGTCCCCCAGGAGTTCACGCAAGCCCGTGCATAAGGGGGGGTTGGGTGTCAAACTTTCCCATAACCGACGCTTCATACACTAGGCGCCCCTTCGCCTTTTGCCGAAATTGGGAAAAAACCCTCCCTTGGCGCCACTTCTGGAATACATCCAGAAGTTCTCCTCAAGTTCTTCCTTCAGGAGATTATCAGGAATTCCACCGGAGTTTCCCAATTGTTCCCGTAGAAATTTTCCGGATATTTCCGTAGGAATTCCCCTGGAATTCCTCCAGGAGTCCCCCGAGAATTCTTCCAGGTGTTCCCCGGGAGTTCCTCAAGGAGTGTTCCGGAAATTCGTCCAGGGACTCATCAGGAAATCATCCAGAAATTCTCAGGTGCTTCCTCCAGGAAATCCCCGATAAAACTTCCGCGAGTTCCCCGGGAATGCCTACAGAAGTTCCCAGTTAATTGCTTCAGGAGTTCGCCGGGAGTATATCCAGGAGTTCCTCGTGAATTCTTGTAGGAGTTCCCCGGGAGTTCCTGCAGAAATTCTTTTGGAATTCGCCAATGAGTTTCCAAGAAACTCCTCCAGTGGTTTCCCACGAACTCATCTAAAATTACCTCTGAAATTACCGTGCAATTCTTTAAGAATTTCTACAGGGCTTCCCAGGAGGATTCCTGGAGGAATTTCCCGGAGGAATCCCCGATGGAATTTCTGGAAGAATCACCAGAGGATCTTCTGGAGCAACTTCAGAAATTCCTTCTGAGATTTCTCTAATAATTTATTCCTCCGGAGATTCTTCCAGGAATTCCATCGGAGATTCCTCCAGGAATTCCTCTGGAGATTCCTCCGGGAATTCTTCCGGAAATTCCTCCGGGAATTCTTCCGGAGATTCCTCCTGGAATTCTTCCGGAGATTACTCCGGGAATTCTTCCGAAGATTTCTCCGGGAATTCTTCCGTAGATTCCTCCGGGAATTCTTCCGGAGATTCCTTCGGGAATTTTTCCGGAGATTCATCCGGGAATTCTTCCGGGGATTCCTTGAAGAATTCCCGCGGAAATTCGTCCAAGAATTCCCGTGGAGATTTCTTCGAGAATTCCTGCGGAGATTCCTCCGAGAATTCCTGCGGAGATTCCTCCGAGAATTCCTCCGAAGAATCCTCCAAGAATTCCTCCGGAGATTCCTCCAAGAATTTTTCCGGAGATTCCTCCATGAATTCCATGATTTCTCCAAGAGTTCCTCCGGAGATTTCTGCAGTATTTTCTTTGGAGATTCCTCCAGGCATTCCTTCGAAGATTCCTTCAGGAATTCCTACGGAGATTCCTCCAGAAATTCTTTCTGAGATTCTTGCGGGAATTGCTTCGAAGATTCCTTCAGGAATTCTTCTGGTGGTTCCTGCGGAAACTCCTCCAGGAGTTTCCCTAAAGATTTGTACAGTAATTTCTTCGGAGATTCCTGCAGGAATTCCTGGAAGAATTTCCGGAGGAATTCCTGGAGGGATTTTTGGAGGCATTAAAATACTGCAGGAATCTCCGGAGGAATTATTGGAGAAATCTCAGGAGGAATTTCTGAAGAAATCTTCGGAGGAATTCCTGGAGGAATCTTTGGAGAAATCTCCCTGATGCCATTCCAGGTGTGATCTTAAAAGAAAATCCTGGAGAAAAACCAGAAGAAACTATAAGAGGAACCCATAAAGTTACTCCTAGAGGAGACTTAGAAGAAGCTTCTGGAAGGATCCCGGAAAAAGTTTCTGGAGGAAGGATTTCACAGATAAATCTGATAAACAAGTCCTGTAGAAATCCCAAAAGGAATTCTTTGAGGATTCATATAAGAAACGCCCAGAGAAAACCTAGAGGAATCCCAAATAGTTCTATTTTAGAAAAAAAAAAACTCCTGGAGAAATCTTAGAATGCATTCCTGTAGAATTCCTAGACGGAACTCTTGAAATGATCCCGGAAGGAATCTCCAAAAAAATATCTGAGTGAACCCCGGAAAAAAATACTAGAGAAATCCCGGTTAAAGTTAATGGAGGATGGTTCGAAAAAGCTCCTGGTAGAATGTTAGAAAACACCTCTGGAGAAAACCCTGAAGGAACTCCTACAAGATCCCATGCTATTAAATCCTGAAAAAATAGTAGTTCCTTCATGGAAGGTTTTTTTTGTAGAAATTCCCCGGCGAACTCCTGGTGGATGTTCCGGTGGAACACCTGGAAGAATTTCAAGAGGATTTTCTGCGAAATCCCAGATAAAATCCTTCGTATGCCAGAAGATTCATCACAAAAAATCCTTCGTGGATCTTCATAAAATTTTCCGTGAAGCTTTGTCCCAGTATTTCTTCAAAAACTCCATGAAGTAACCGCCAGAGTCCCGGCAGAATTCCTCCCACCGTAGTCCGAATCCCAACATTGCATAATTAGTATCTATCCATAGTTCTCGCTGTAATACCATTAAAAGTTCCTCCAGAATCCCAGCGCAATGTCTCTCATCATTATTTTCCGTGGAAAGCTTCGCAAGTCCGTTGGAATCTCGCTATCTGGATTTCCCCGAGGATTTCCCCCAGAAGCCCACCCAAAAGTTATAAATTCTAGATTGAGTTCAATAAGGGCGAAAGTAACATGAGAGAGTTCTCTTCATCGACTCTCTCTTCTTCAAATTACTGAATTATTGAATTATTGAATCATTTTCCCCACAAGCGCGCGAAAAAGTACATTCAATTTCAATAACATTTCCTGAGGAAACGAACGAAACGAAATTTCTCTAAGTCCAAATTGTAAACAATTTGATGCCCTTTTCTTCGCATCCTTCTTACAGCATCGTTTCGTTGATTTGCTGTCAGTTAAATAAATGTCAAAATTACTTACGGAAAAAGGTGGAATTTTACTTGAGCGCTCTACTTGGCAACAGGAAACTTAGTTTAAACGAACAAACTGTTGTACCGCTGCGACCACAGAGAAAGGGCCGTCTCCGCAGCGAGGCAGATGAAATCACATTCCAATTGGCTGACGACTGAGCGTGGCTATTGTCGTTCACGATACTGCATGTAAATTTCAAGCGAATATGTCTCAAAATCTGTAAACAATACGCATGATTGGCTAAATACTGAGCGATCTGTATCATCTCACGGAAAACGGCTGTAATTTTCATGTTTCTGCTATAATTTTCAGTCGATCCTTAGCTTACGTGTTGTTTAATTTTCATGATTTCTTTCTGTAATGCTATGGTACGGCAGCAAGCAGATACAATGCAGTTGTAAAGCTGAAATAAGGCTTATTTAAATGCTGTTTGGTTACCTTGGTAGTCTAGGCTTGTCACATACCAAAAATGAACTTAATAAATTGGAAGATATGTGAATGATGAATAGATAAAAAAATATGTGATTAAAATTCAGCGAAAAATCATGTACATAAAGGGAATGCTAAAGTTACTGCACTTTTACATGAGATATAATGTAAAATTACATTACCATCGTGTAAATTTCCGCCAACCATCGCGTAAACCATCATGGACTCAAACGTGACAATTAGCGGAAATTTACACGATTGTACCGTAATTTTACATGATTCATTTCATTTATTTAGTTAACATCAAATTCATGATAATACTGAGTCAACAATTTGCCGCCATAATACTCGATTTGCAGCTGCAGTTCTCCAACGTCGGTCACGCCCAACACTCGCCAGATCACGCTCCACCTGGTCCGCCCATCGCGCTCTGCGCTCCACGCCTTCTTGTACCAACCGGATGGTTAGTAAACACCAGCTTTGCAGGGTTGTTGTCCGGCATTCTTGCAACATGCCCTGCCCACCGTATCCTTCCGGCTTTGGCCACTTTCTGGATGCTGGGTTCGCCGTAAAGTGCAGCGAGCTCGTGGTTCATCCTTCTCCGCCACACACCGTTCTCCTGCACACCGCCGAAGATAGTCCTTAGCACCCGTCGCTCGAAAACTCCGAGTGCTTGCAGGACCTCCTCGAGCTTCGTCCATGTCTCGTTTCCGTAGAGAACCACCGGTCTTATTAACGTCTTGTACATGGTACATTTGGTGCGGGGGTGAATCTTTTTTGACCGCAGTTTCTTCTGGAGCCCATAGTAGGCACGACTTCCAATAATGATGCGCCTTCGTATTTCACGGCTCACGTTATTGTCAGCCGTTAGCAAGGAACCGAGGTAGACGAATTCTTCTACCACCTCGAAAGTATCCCCGTTTATCGTAACATTGCTGCCAAGGCTTGTCCTGTCTCGCTCAGTCCCACTTACCGGCATGTACTTTGTCTTAGCCGCATTCACCACCAGTCCGACCTTTGCTGCTTCGCATTTCAGGCGGGTGTACTGTTCTGCCACCGTTCCAAATGTTCTAGCAATAATATCCATGTCATCCGCAAAACAGACAAATTGGCCGGATTTCGTGAAGATCGTACCCCGGATGTTGTGCCCGGCTCGTCGCATCACACCTTCCAGGATGATGTTGAATAGTAGGCAGGAAAGTCCATCACCTTGTCGTAGACCCCGTCAAGATTCGAATGAGCTGGACAGTTCACCCGAAATCCTTACGCTGTTCTGCACACCGTCCATCGTTACTCTTATCAGTCTGGTAAGCTTCCCGGGAAAGCTGTTCTCATCCATGATTTTCCATAGCTCTGTGCGGTCGATACTGTCGTATGCCGCTTTGAAGTCGATGAACAGGTGGTGCATTGGGACCTGGTCTTCACGACATTTCTGGAGGATTTGCCGTACGGTGAAGATCTGGTCCGTTGTCGACCGGCCGTCGATGAAACCGGCTTGGTAATTTCCCACGAACTCATTTACTTTAGGTGAAAGACGACGGAAGATGATCTGGGATCGCACTTTGTAGGCGGAATTCAAAATGGTGATCGCTCGAAAGTTTCCACACATTAACTTGTCGCCTTTCTTGTGGATGGGACAGATTGCCCCTTCCTTCCACTCCTCCGGTAGCTATTCGGTTTCCCAGATCTTGACTACTAACTGGTGCAGACAGGTGGCCAACTTTTCCGGGACCATCTTGATGAGTTCTGCTGCGATACCGTCCTTACCAGCCGCTGAGCGTGGGAGTTGGGTCGTTCCCGTCTTCTGCTGCACCAACATAGTTATTTCCTCCGCTGCCTTGGTCCTACGTGCCTACATTCTCTTCGCCATTCAGCTGCTCGTCGAAGTGCTGCTTCCACCTTTCGATCACCTCAAGTTTGTCCGTCAGTAGGCTCCCGTCCTTATTCCTGCAGATTTCTGCTTGCGGCACGTAGCCTTTGCGGGATGCGTTGAGCTTCTGGTAGAACTTACGTGTTTCTTGTGAACGGCACAGCAGTTCTGTCGGGTTCCATGCTGCAGCATTACCGCCCGCGCTGCATCCTTCTCCTCCAGAACCGCTCTACACTCCTCGTCGAACCAATCGTTTCGTCGACTCCGTTCTACGTATCCGATAGTGCTCTCGGCTGCGTTGTTGATGGCTGATTTGACTGTACTCCAGCAGTCCTCTAGAGGGCGCTGAACTTTCCAATCGTCGGTCTGAATTCCTCCTCCTGGCCTACCTGATCTAAACGCTCTATGATGATTTTGACGTCGTGGTTTGGGCAGCGGTCGTACTCGCGTTCGAGCTGCGCGTAAAATGCGTCTTTGTCCAATCATCATCAGTGCTTCTGGAGTGAGGGCTGTGCACGTTTATTATGCTAATGTTGAAGAATCGGCCCTTGATCCTCAAGTGGCACATTCTTTCGTCGATCGGCCACCAACCGATCACGCGCCTCTGCATGTCGCCATCACTATAAAAGCTGTTCCCAGCTCACGTGTGTTGCCGCAACTCTGGTAGATGGTATGATTACTGTGTGGTACATATCTGACAATGAGCATCTCTCAGTGTATTTAGAGTCTTGAAAAGACAACTGATAACGCTTGTACATTCCCCACCTGGTGTAACGCCTACACTATCGAATGACAGCTGCTGACGATATCACAGCAAGCCACGACTTCTCCTCTTTCTTTGGTCAGCGTTCGACCACGTCGGACGTCAGTGTATCGAGTCGCTGCGATGGGCGATTCTCATCGAGAACCATCAGCCAAATTCCCACAATTAGGGTCTTGTACCATTGGGCAGGTGTACCTATGTATTTCGGGCACTTGCCGCTATAACTAAGTCAATTTCAAACAGATTGATTTGAATTTTTGTACAGAGTTAGATACTGTACGTGCCTAACTCTATACAAAATTTCGAATCAATCGGATTGAAATTGACTTAGTTATAGCGGCAAGTGCCCAAAAAAGGTACACCTGCCCAAATGGAACAAGACCCTACCTCTAAACGTTCGCACCATAGATTGTCTGCAGCGCTACGATTCCGAACCCGCGGTCCTTCAGTATATCGGCGAGTATGCGGGTGCTCCCGATGAAGTTGAGAGATCTGCAGTTCCACGTACCGAGCTTCCAATCGCAAGTCCCTTTTCGTCGCTGTGGTCGTCGCCATTGGTATCGGTTTGCATTCTTCTCTTGTTGATTTTCCGGTGCTAGTCTTTATCTCGGCTGGCTCGAAGGGCCTGACACCAACCCACTAACCCAGGGAGCTGGGCTTACCTTCCCGGAAGCTACGGGTTCTGCATTGGCATTTCCTCCAACTACAGTGCTAAATAGCTATGCTCAAGCGCCAGTCTTCGCCGGGGGTGGTGTTTTTAATGGGCGCCCAGGAGATAATAAAGTTTACATGATATCTCTTGTAAATATGCACTAACTCTAGCATTCCCTTTATGTGCATGATTTCTAGCTGAATTTTACATGAATATTTTTCTCTGTGTAGGTGTGAAGTGAATGGCAGAGTCCTGTGGTACCCCAACAGTACATTATGCACTTCTCGATTCCGTAGATGAACGTTTCAATCCACGATTACCAAATTATTAAAAAAAAGTTTCAATATTAATACCCACTTATAAAAAAAAATCAAACAAAGGCATACACCTCATACCATCACGGCTTGCACCATCCCCATTCTGTACCCCCGAATTGGCTGCTATTAGAGCTGTTGCGCGCCGCCGTTGCTGAATATTTCCGCACATTATTCAAATGTCGAACGTGACGTTTTAATAAAAATTGCTCCGGATCGTGATTTGATGGCGTACGCCCGGTCGCCCGGCCTGACCAACTCCCCTTGTTCGTCGTCGTCTCAGCCAGACCAGGTCCGCACAGCAGCAGAAATATCTTGACCAGTCCCCAAGATGCAGATTTGCTGTCTTGATTGTTGTTGTTGGCGCGTACAACGATAATCTGATTCGTGCGGCAAACAGCAGCATGCAACCAAATGGAGGTGTGAATCGTATGCGTCATCCTTTGTGAAATAAGTCGTTGATGATGATGGGGATGATTTGGTGTTCTTTTGTGCGATGCATTCAGGAGAGCACGCCGAGTGGGATAATGGATGTTATTTCATTTATAATCGTTTATTGTGATTAAATGTCTTTGAACTGGCTTCGGTCATTGAAAAACAATGATTAATGGCATTCGTGCGCCGAGATTGGTCATTTATATTATTTATGCGTTGAAGGGGGTGGTGGCTTTTGTGGCTTCAGGTCAACGCAATGGAACCACATTTCTTAGTGTAGAGTGCGTAATAACGAGTTGTGTGGATTTATTTCAATAAAAAAGTAATTTTCATAACTACTTCAAGATAAAGCATGATTGAAGCAAACCAAACCTCCTTCGAGAGAAAGAGATTTTTTGGAATCGAAGTCCCCTCTAGCCTAGTGTGCCCTCGAATAATATCGTCGATTTTATCGTATTTTATGATAATTTCTTGGAACAAATGGCCTTTTTCCGTCAGGAATTCTTCAAGCTCGCTTCAATAGGCAACAGCTATAGAGTAAGAGGTCGTTAACGGCAGTTTCATGGTTGCCCGTTTCGTACGAGACAATCTTGGAGTACCGAAAGGTTACACCATCATCCTTAAATAGTTTTCACCAATAGTATCAATAGAAATGTTTCTTTCTGATTGGTAATGTCGGGTAACCACAACGAAATGATGTCTAACTGCTAGGAGGATTATGCAGTTTTTTTTTCGTCCCCTTCAATCGCCTCATATTTCAGTGTCGTTTATGTTTTCATTGATAACGATAATTGCATGGCACTGAGACTTGCTATTCGTTACGTCCGTAAGTTTGAACGAGCGCAATGGTAGTTTAGATATGCTCAATAGGTCAATCGGTGCTGGTCGCCGTTCGCTGCTGTCGGTCACTGGCGCTGTGTCGAGTGCGACGAGCGAGTACTCCACTTCACTGCACTTAATCGGGTGGAGAACATGAACTGGTGTTTTGTTTTTATGAAATACTGTGTTGATTAGATAGCTGTTCAGTAAAGGTTCCGAGATATGGGTATTTGGATGACCTAACCCCGGAATACAACTTAAAAAACAGCAAAGGTCCCAGCATGCTTAAGAACTTTTGTCAACATCTTTTTGGGAAGAAGTTAGATGAAGTTCCTACGTTTCGGACCTTTTCCTATACTGCCCCCACTCGCAAAACAGTCCCATATGAATAGGAAACCCAGCAAAGATGGGACTGTTATGCGAGTGGCGGCAGTATATAACTTACTTAATTTCATATTTAGTAACCGATGAGATACGTAGGGTGGCCCGGTAAGAAATTTGTCATGCCGTAAGTTGATACCGCATGTTGGGACCTGGTATTCATGACATTTCTGGAGGGTTTGCCGTACGATAAAGATATGGTCCGTTGTCGACCAGCCATCGTTAAAGCCGGCTTGTTAACTTTTCACAAATACAGTCGTTAGACAGCCATCTGAAAGAGCAATCTGTAGGCAGCATTTGAAATAGCGATATATCTCACATTCCACATGGGGTCTTGTGCAAAAAGCAGACTACGCTTGAGACTACCTCTTCCTTCAGCTCCTCCGGTAGTTGTTCGGTATCCGAAATCCTAACTATTTATCAACCAGTGACCAGTATATCTGGACCCATCTTGATTAGTTCCGCTGCTTTGCAATCCTTGCCAGCTGCTTTGTTGGTGAATGGTATCCTTAACTACCCTCAATGTGGGAGTCGTATCATTTCCATTCCCTCCCGAGCAGTGGAAAAAAAACTCAATAATAGCATATTGTGATATGGAGAACAAAAAGTGATATTTGTTTGTTTGAGATAAGAGGTAAAAGTACTGAAAATAATATCTCAATTTTACTCCTGGAAGCATAACCTGTTTTCAAGAAAAACAGTTTTATTGCTACTCTTAATACGATTTGCAAAACCTCTCCGAGAGTGGTCCGCTTAGCCGGAAGATGCTCTTAAAGAGGTTATCAAGAGGTTTTGATGTATAAATCAGTTTTATTGTGAGTTTTATAAAATTGGTCACGAAAATCTCTTATAGAGCCGAACAAAACTTGAAATGTTCCTTGTGATTCCACTGACGCTACTGTAGTCACTATTTTATGGATATACTCACACAAACTGTGGGCATTACCAAATCCGTTGGTGCTTCGTATTTTATCACCTTGCTTCTGATGGTCTGACTTGAAATGCATCCAGTGTGCTTTTTGCTCTTTGAAAGCAGTGCGTTTCTATACAAACGAACTTACCGATTTTCCGCCATTTTTAAATGAGATTTTTATTTCTTCCAGATTCAGATTTACACCTTATGGCTGTAAGAGAACTTACTTTACATCCCAACCTGCTTGGGATAAGTCTTTCTTCCGAAACTTGTCAGTTATGGATTTGACAATTAGTTATGATATCCGTTTGCAGCCAACAACCTAAAAATGGTGCAATTTTTCATTCCCATCGTCACACGAATTATCAATCATGAAACTTTATGATGGTTGCCTAGCTCCTAGTCCTGCAGGTGTGACACATTTCCGTGGGAATTTGCCTCTGCGAGTGAGTGACACAATCTGCGTAGAACTTTCCTATTGCAACTTCTCTCGTTCTTGGAAGTAAACAAATTGAGCCGGGAAAGAAAGTTTAATTCAAAATTACACAACAACAGACTGCCGGTGCTGCTTGCTGCCGTTACCACTTTTGTTGGCGGGGGTGGTGGTCCCGTGAGTGATGCTCCCATATGTTGTGAATAAGAAAGTTTCTTTTGGTCGTTTGGGAACTTCGGCACCACGATGATGGTGGAGGTACTCATTCATCATCGAAACGCAGTAAAATACCAGCCCCCGGCGCGAACACCGACTGGGGAGCACAGTAACAGCAGTTTGGAAACTTTGAGCGATATAAAATTTGAAAATTGGGTTTTACTGTTACCATGCTCGAGCATCCTTGGCTTCTGGGGGAGAAGGTGGCGAAATGAGCATAAAATGTAATGACACGTTACAACGTTTTGACGCATTCGTAGTCAGATTTTCCACTGTAACTCATGAAAACGATTGTAAACCTCAAAATATTTTTTCATATTCGGATTCCTTGTTAAATTTCTGATATGTTTGACCTATTGAACATTTAGTTTGTATTAGAAAAACGTGTTTGAAATGCGTATTTGTAGCGTGACGTTACAACGCGCTAGAATCCGATCCTCTCTGCCGCGCTACCAACATCTTGGAAAATCTGCTCGGATTTTATTGATATACTAATTTTTTTTTCTACCATTGAAATTTATTGGTTGGTTCTTCAATTTAATGAAGTAAAACATATAAATTTTGGATTTGTTTTTGGATAATCCACTTTTACATTTCGTGACGTTACAACGCCTGTTCAGTTTCAAACAGGGTTCTGCTCGCGTTGTAACTTCACGAAAATGCGCATCATGTTAGAATCAGAATAATCAGCCAAATTTGCCCGAATTTGTGATTATGTTATTGCATTATCTTCACTGCTTCAAGGGGAACTTTATGCTGTTGAAAATCCGTTTTGTGATAAATGGCTCGGAGGGCCAAGTTATTGCTATCAGTAGTATGAATATTCCTTCATAAAGGTTCACCCATAAAGGTTCACCCATCTTCGGTTTAGTACCACCCATATTCTTCTAGTTTTGTCCCGAAGACTAGCGCGCTGAGATCCATTACTTCACAGCGCCAGATATTTAGATTTTTCAGCATATCACTCATCACGTCGTCGAGATAAACATTTCTTCAATAATCTTTGCAATGTCATCTATTCAAGTGAAAATGCTTTAATTTGTTTGAGAGAATTTATTGAATCAAAAGCATACCAGAGGATCTGCATACCACTTAGGACCCTAAGAACAACTTCTGTGATCTCAGAGACAAATAGACTTAACAGTGATAAAAAAAATCTTAATTACTTAGAGAGTTGGTGTCTTTGGAAAAGTTGTTTGATAAATCAAAGACTTACAGCTAATTTACCATTTGACGTGAGATTTTGCCACTGGCCGATGCTAATTAAAAGTGTGTAATAGTTTGCAAATGATTTCTCAAAAAGTTTCCTACAAGTTTTGACCAATTAAGAAACTAGCAGTCAAAATTTGTAAATTTTTGGGCACTTTTTAAAAAGTTCCAACTTTCCTTTTAAAAATAAATATAATGAGCATGGTTTTCCAAAATTTCAACTATCACTAGGCAAGTACAACCTTAAACCAAAGGGCTCTTAAACTGAAGATACTTAAAAAGTTAAATAACTTTCTAAGTAATCAGGGTTCTGAGATATGTGAGTCGGTGATTCTTGTGATATCAAAGACAGACGAAACACTGACATAATTTCCATTCCATAGGGGAGACTGGGTAGACTTGATCCCTTTTTCTTGACTTGCCTGTAACTTTAATTAAAACTTGATCTGATTTTCATACAGAATGACAGGTAAGCATCTATTGCAAGTTCATACACAACAGAAAGGCTTAAATGTATTGCTGAAGTTTTCAAAACTGTGTTTTTGGGACATGTCTTATGATGCATTCAACAAAAATGGGTGGCACGTGATCCCTTTTTAAGCACATGGTTAATTTTTAGGGAAAATAACTTCAGAGGCTTCCTATTTATTTTCTTTTCAAGTTTCCTTGTATTTTCTACGAATATAGTGTATTTCAAATTGAACGATTTCCTTAAATTTTCAAGAATATGCCGTATTTTCAAAATGGGGAGACTTGATCCCCCTTTTTCATGTTTCGTATTGAAATAATAATTTTCTGACACATTTTATCATTGAATATACCAAAATTCCAAGTAAATCGAGGGTTCCAAATAGAATTTTATTTTTCATACATATAATGTGTGTGTAATCCTCGAAGGATCAAGTCTCCCCATATCAATATTGTAAATACTCAGCTAAATTACCTAAAACATGTTTATATAAATCTTAGTTGGATAAATAAGTTTGATAGTACTTTATTTCAACTATGTGCTGTGGAATTTCGACACGATTTGGTTCATTTTTCACAAAGTTATTGAGACTTTTTTGGATTTTTTAAAAAATTCCTGAAGGACTGAAAACAAACTGTCAGTCGTTAAAAAAATAGTGAAATGCGCAATTTAAATCACTTGTAGCAAAATCATAATCTTTTGTCCAGACGTAGTTTTGAAAAAATATATGTTAAAGAAAACTGTTTTTGATTCCAAGAAAACATGGGGAACAAGCCTCCCCAGGGATCAAGTCTCCTCAGTCTCCCCTGTATTTCAAGATCCTTATTATTTAGACAGTTGGTGTCCTCGACAAAGTTGTTTGGCTGGTCAAGAACTTTAAATTGATGGGCCGTATAATTTCAAATCCTTCCACTAGGAGGCGGTAGAAGGTACAGTCAGGTTTTTTTTACGTGGTTTTCATTTACGCGGCCGCGTAAATGAAAACTCCATACAAAAAAAAATCATCGTCTTATTTTTGCATGAAACGTCGAGAAATGGTGAGACTTTTTTTACGCGGTTTTTTGGATTTTAAACTGAGTTTTTTTTACGCGGTACGTATCCCCCGCGTAAAAAAAACCTGACTGTATACACATTTTTAGTTTCGTTTATCTCAGAATCCTGAATTATTAGAAATATTGTTGCTTCTGTAAAGTTGTTTGGTAGATCAAGAACTTTCAGTTTAATAACCGTTTGGTTTTGATTTCTGCCGCACCGTGGCGCTAGTTGCAAATTTACAAAAGCATACCAATTTTATTAATTATCTTGAAAACATTCAACAAGCCGTAACTTTCAAAATTTTCAAATTTTAACTGATAGTTCCTCATCTTGTTATCTGTAAATGCTACAAATTTGGACTTGATTGGTTAACTCTACACGAAGATGGAGTACTTCAACCAGAATACATCTTTTTGACTGTCGTTTTATTAACTTTTGTATCTTGGGACCAAGTGAAACAAATCAAATCAATTTTTGAACATTTATGAGTAATATGTTGGTCTTCAATTACCATTTGATTCGAATACAATATGTCCAAAGTGAAAAAAGTTTGTAGAATACTTTTTGAGAAATTCTAATCATTTGCCAGCTTTTGCAAAATGGAAACTAGCGTCTTCTAGTGGCGAAATCTCGCATCAAATAGTAAATCCACTGCAAGTTCTTGACTCACCAAATTTTGCCGAAGAAACCGTCTTTCCAAGTAATCGGGGTCCTGAGATACATGGAATTTGAAATTTGTAAGTTCTCTAGCGCCGCTTTTTTTGTGGAACTTTAAACCATACTATCCATCAACTGTAAGTCTTTGACCAACCTAACAAGTTATCAATACCCTGAGGTATACGAGACGGTAATTTTTTCAGTGTTTCGTCTGTTTGGCTCTGATGTCATACAAATGATCGGTTTCAGTGGCATTTTTACAAGGTCGCAGTACAATTACAATTTAAACCATTTAGAGCGTAGATGTTGGCCAAACATCAAATCCCCCGGGTCTCAAAAGTCTTCGTAGTTAATGAAAGGGACTTAGTGGTACGCAATTTATGAATGATACCTTGAAAAAGGGCTCATACACAACGAGAAAGAAATTGGTTTGTAATATAGAACTGCCTTTGTCTACCTGACCTGCAAAAGTCGTCCAAGCCTGAGAAATTTTGTCTTTTCCACAGAACTTTTTTTCGTGACGTTACAACGCAAACTTCAACCATGTGAAACTCAGGCGTCAGTGAACCGATTTCCTTTGTTTTAATCACATTTGAAAGATATTCTAGAGTACAAAGACCATACAAAATTTTAAATTTGAAACTTGTTCCGAATTTGAATAAATTTCATAAAGGTTGATTTTCCGTGACGTTACAACGCTTTAAAAACCTATACTTTGTCCAACCATACCTCATAGTTGTAAAGTAAAGTTGTAAATTAAAATTCTTTGTATGCTAAAAAATCTACATACATTCATCCGTTAATCATGGAAGATTTTTGAAAAATCAGTGCGTTGGTGTTTAAAATACGGCAGCTTTGATGAATAGTGTGTCTAAATGCCTTTAAATCACGATTTTATTGTTAATCTTAACCGTCGTTCAATAAATATGTATTGTCACATTAATATCATGTAGAATACATTTTTGGACGACAAGAGTAGTGTAGAATGTTATAAAAATGTGAAATATGCCAAATTTCAACTTTGAAAATTGAGTATTGATGATACGGGGCCCGTAGAATGTGTCAATGCTCTACTAACTCATTCGAAAGCCAATTTATAAGAGAATCATGCTAAAATATTGGTTCAAAATTTACAAAGTTATGGGAAATAAAGCAACCGTCACATTTCATTGTTAAAAAATCCGACTTCGAGTCCCTTGCTCCGTTTTTAATGAAACATACTGGTCAATATTAATTTAGAGGTTATAAACGCAGTGAAAATACATTTCTTATCAAATTCGAATTCGTGGTCCAATCCAAGATGATTTATGCATGATTTTCGAATAATGTATAGGTATTTTTTTCCTCTTATAGAAATAATATATTAAATCAGTTTATTGGTACTGTAAAAAAATATATATTGTAGTTTTCATGCAAGTTTCGCCATAATTTCAGCAAGATTCACTTTACTGCGTTATTACCAGCTATGTATCTAAAGCAATTCGTAACGTAAACAGAATCTAAGAATGCTCAAGACTACTTTTGTAACTTTCGAAAATATGTAAACTTCGTTCCATTGCACCAGAGCTGAGAGCTTCTCATATTTTATGATTAATTAAAGCAGTGTTGCCATCTAATCCAATTTCAAATCTTAAAAATAATCACAAGAATTTCAGCTCCTATTAAATTTCATTGATTGTGATTTTCATCAATTTAATACTCATTTTACCCAAACTTCCCTCCAGCAGAAATGTGCCGACCGCTTGTGTTGCCAGGGAAAAGTTGCGGTTTTGGTGACTTTTGTCGAAACTCCAAGTAATTTTTGCTCAACAAAAACATGTTTCCTGCGCCTGATTATGGTTGGCTGGCAAGACTAATTCATAATTTATTTTCCGATGATTGAAACTTTCCTATAAATCATCCCTTGTTCCCTATGTGTTTTATGACAGTCACGTGTGCCTTTTTCAGATCATAAAAACCATAATTTACAACTTCCCACCAACAACAACGCCGCCTCGCTTGCCACACTCGCATGATTCGAAATCATCCGAAAAAGTTCGCTGTTTACTAAACAAAAGCGGAAAAATTCACACAATCAGCAGATTGTTCATAAACTTGGCACATTCTGGCAGCTAAATATGTATACGCACAGCCTTCCTCCCGCTCGTTTCCGTCGACTCTGATTTCCAACGACCGATGCAGGAGAAAGTTTTCCCCCTACCCAAACGATTGCCACCCCTCGCACCATCTCGACATAAAATAGAGCTCCTAATGATAATTCATAAACACCCTACACGCACTCACATCCGCCCTTGTTGGAAGCAATTTTTTGGGCCTTGAGTTTCACATGAAAGTACGGAATGGCGCCCGATGGAGGACCAACACGTGATTGAGTCTTGCATTGCGTCGATCAGCACCCGTCGCGTATGCTTGTTGCTACCGACCGACCGTCTCACCACGTACGTCACGTTCGGTTGCCAAACAATGGATTCATAAATTAAAAGGATCCAAATTGAATTAGAGCAGATCAAACAGAACCAGAACCCAGGCAAATACGCGTTTGAGGGTGGCATGAAAACAAATCATGGAACGACTGGAGATACAGATTTGCGGGATGATACTCCAGGATGGTGATTGTTGATTCAGGGGGAAACATTGCGATGAAATAAGCTAAAGGAAAATAAATATTGAATGATAATGGTTTTAAAATAGTAAGATATCAACTATAAATGGGAAGTAAAGCAAAAAAAAAAATAATTGTGTTAAAAATATCAGGCGTGCGCCTGAAAAAAATCCGAGGATATTCGTTGAGGTATTACAAGAGAAACTCCTGCAAGAGCCCCTGAATAATATGGTCGAGAAACTTCCTGGCAAACGTATAAAGAAATATAAACAAATTCCAGGAGAACACCTAAATGAAATAAAAAACTGATTAATCCACCTAGTGGTGATATTGCCTTCCTCGTCAAATGTTACAGATGATCTTCCCGTCGGCGTAAGCCGAAGTGTTCCTGAATCATGATAATACTTGATTAAGGAAAGCAACAAGTTTGCAACAAGCAACAAACTTCCGTAATTCCGGCGGAACACGTAGAACTTGTTCTGGAATATTGCTGATAGTAATAAATGTGGCCTAAGCTTATGTTCTACAGTACATCGAGTTATCGAAATTTGATGTGTTTCATGCATGGGTCTGGTTCCCTTTTATATGTGGTGACATCAGACGCGACTTCTGGAATCGGTTATTTTTTTCTTGCTAACAGTTTATTGTCACTGAAAAACTCCAACATGGCGGCATTTCGTTGCAACTGTTCTAATTGAAGGTAAACGAGGGTACAGATTCTTTTCCACCTTTCGTTGGCTAAAACTACAACAAAATTATGTTTCATCATAATATGATCTTCTACAAATTTTCTCCTTGGAGTGTCAACTACCATATATTTAAATATGAGCCAAATTGAGCGTTATAACCAGCGTGCTGAGCGATGAACTGGAGGTAATCTAGTTCCTATGTATTCGGTTTGAAAACCCCATATACAAACTTCAACTCACCTTAGTTTAGCTAAATCGTTCATAGATTGTTCCTCTAATGTCTAATCCAAAGGCACAATTACATATAGGGATACCTCATGGAACTTTCATCATTTTTGCATTTGGACCAGTCTAATGACCATTCCGGACACTACCGATAGTCAAACGTGTGATATGAGCCTATTTTCTTACTAACCGAGCATTAGAATATCGAAAAATCTGCGATTTGATGAGTCACAAGCATGGGTTTAGCTCACTTTCAAGCTCAGCCACTTCCGGCGGGACACCTGGAACCAAATTTGGAACACAACCATTAGTTTCAAATATGGTTCTTTCTAACCCATGATCAGGTTATCGAAAAAGCCGCGATTTGATGTGTCACAAACAAAGGTTTGGCTCATTTTTCTGCTTGGCCACTTTCGGCGGGACACCTGGAATTAGTTCCGGAACATAACCGGTAGTTTCAAATACGGCCCGAATCTTATCTTGCTGACTGATCGTCAGACTGTCGAAAAACCGCGATTTAATGTATCACAATCACCCATTTGGCTCACTTATACGCTTGGCCACTTCCGACGGAACATACCAATCCCCCTCCCCCTGACGACGGACCGGTTCAGATCACTGCCCGTTGTTTCAAATATGTTAAAAACCTGATTTCTTACTAATCGATCATCAGTTTATCGGAAAGGCCGCGGTTTTATGTGTCACTAGCATGCATTTGACTCATTTACATGCTTGGCCACTTCCGGCGGGACAACCGGAACTGGTTCCGGAACACAACTCGTTGTTTCAAATATGGTACGAACCTAATTCAGGCCAAACATGTCTAAAGGTCCAATCTGCAGAAGAGAGGCCCTCTTTGCTTTCTCTCTCTTTCGTTAATATCTCAGCTGTTTATTTGAATTATGATTGTCTCCTTGCATAGAACGATGGTCAAAACAATCGTCTTTTGATTTTTACTGCAAAAGTAGTTGAAAAGTGTATCATAACATTGCAATAACTGAAAGAGAAAGTGAACAAAGAGAGCCTCTCAAATGCAGATACGACCTATTGAAATGTTTGGCCTGAAATTATTTCTTGCTAATCGATCATCAGATTATCGAAAAAGCCGTGATTTCATGTGTCATTAGCAAAGGTTTGCCTCGTTTTCCTGCTTGGCCACTTCCGGCGAGACACCTGGAACCGGTTCCTAAAAAAACCCTACAAGAATTTTTGAAAAAGTTCAAAGTTTCTGGGACATCTTGAGAAACTGATTAAAAGCATATGAAGATATTTTCTAAAGTAATAAAATCCACAGAATCCGTAGAACATATTAAATTTTCCGAACAAGCTCCTGCAGATACTTCTGAAGAAATTTACCCAAGAAAACTTGAGGAACTCGGAGGAATTCTCGGAGATACTTCCGGGCATCGAAAATAATGAACACTCCTCGGTGTCAAATCCAAACTTTCATGTACCTCGTATTTTACTTCAAAAATTATTAGTATTTTTGGGCTATGTAGGGTTTTGTACCATTTGAGCAGGTGCACCTATTTTGAGCACTTGCAGCTGTAACTAAGTCAATTTTATACCAATAGATCTGAATTTTTGTATAGGGTTAGATACTAGACGTATCTCATCGTGTGCCAAAAATTAAGATATTCAGTATAAAAATGACCTGCCCAAATGGTACAATATTCCAAACATAATCGGAAGACTAGAAAATATTTCATTGGCGAAAATTTACTCATACATACGTCCTATATTCTTCTTCTTTATGGCTCTACGTCCTCACTGGGACTTGACCTGTCTCACTTCAACTTAGTGTTCTTTGAGCACTTCCACAGTTATTAATTGAATGGCTTTCTTTGCCTGCCATTACATGAATTTGTATATTGTGAGGCATGGACAACTATACTTTATGTCCAGGAAGTTTAGAAAATGTTCTCGATCGGAACGGCAATCGAACCAGCCGTCTCCGGATTGGCGATCCAGTTTCCCAAAGAAACTTGTGGAAAGTTTCCTGATTTGAACAGTGGACGAATTCTGGAAGGCACTTCTGAAGGAATTCTCGGAAAAGCTTTGGCAAACAGACTAGAAAGCTTTAGTATTTTCCGGGAAGATTACGGAGTAATCTTTGCAGAAGCTTCTGGAGAAATTCTCAAAATTTCAGGAAAAAAATCCCAAAATTGGTGGAATCCAAAACTTCTTCTGGAAGAACTCCTACAATTCTGGCAAAATTTCGAGTATAATACCTGAGCAGGTCAATCAGAATTGCCGGAGTATTTCACAAAGAAATTTCTAAAGATTCTCTTTATTTTGGTTGTTTTAATCTGTTTGACCTAAAAAAATGTTATTTAACTTTTGAAAACCCTTGCAGTGAGCATCAACATCGGAGTACATTGTTTTGTTGAGGGGCCAGGGAAAGCTAATTATAAAGCAATGAATCATGCTCAGTTACAGTAACTCTCTGCAGTATTTCTCTTGCAAATTCTTCCTGAACAATTGTGCTGCTGCATTCATCAATTTCTGACGCAATCCGCATCACTAATCTACTTTCCGAACACAACACAATCAGTTTTAGGTATGTATTCACTACGAAGGGCCTAAAATAGAAAAATGAGAAGCAATATATATAGTTAAAGCATTGTCCACTTAGAATCCGGACGCATGGCATATTTTCTAGGGACACTCTCAATGAACACAATCTTCATTCTTTTACAGCAGTCTGATCCTACACTAGTCCTCTTTTAATGGTGAAAATTTCATCGATTTTCTTGCAGCGAGTGAAAAGTTATTTCAGATTGAAGACAAGAGAAGGAAAAAAATCTTGCACAAACACGTTGAAAATTTAGCGTGGTCAGGTACGACAGTCGCAAAAAATGTTAATATCTCCAAAACCATTATGTGTTTTGTGCACAGATGTTGTTAATCATGGCATAAAGAAGTGTCCCCAGAAGATTAAAGCTTGGGTTCATTGATAAGTCTGCTTGGAATTCGAAGATTCAGCAAGAAGTTCGAACTCAGGGCATCGTTTTTTAAAAACTAGATAATGAGAACAAATTTATACAAGGGTGACAGCCTCAATAATCGGGTACTGCTTTTCAAAAACGCACACAAGGGATCTATAGAGGTTTTATATATTTTGATGATCTGTCACGGCAGCCGGAACCGTTCAGTGGTATCGTCATACATGGGTAGTGTTTATCAACGAAAAAAAAAACACTCAAATTTCGCGTTCACCCTATTCACCAAATTGCCCTTCATTTCGCAATAAGGAAAACTTTTGGATTTTTTTCTTCGGAATCCTAATCAGACTAATCAAGGCGCTCAGGATATTGCATAGACGACCTGATTGTTGGACTAACATGCCGAAGGGGTTGATTCTAAAATTTACCACAGTTGTGCAGATTTTTAAGGAGGTTAACACGGAAAAAGTGAGAAAATGTATTTAAAATAAAAATAAATAATTTCAATGTAATTTTTCCATGAAACTACAATAAATAATCTTTGTTTTGAGGGCTTCACCTTTTATGTTCGTTGTTCCATCCCTGAGATATACGTAATTTTGTCCGTCCGGATTCTAAGTGGACAATGCTTTACGTAAAGCTTATCAGTAGCGTGCACTGTGCATACAAAGTAATAAATCGCGTCTGGTTTTCTGGAAATAGATTCAAAGTTGAACTGGTTATCGCTAATAACTAATTGCACGAAATATCAACTTCGAAATCGCTGTCTATGGCAACACCTGATACAGTCAGCATCTTATACTTAGAACTGATACAGAAACAATAACAAAATATAGAAGCAGTGCTCCTAATAAAAAGTGAAAGCAAGCATATACAGATCAGTATCAGTCATCAGGCGAGTTGGTTAAGTCTGTGAATTTGTGCTCAAGAATAAAATGTCAGTAAAAGTAGGCGATTTGCAGCTGTTCAAAACCAGAGATAACGCGTATAAAAATTTTATTGCTGAACTTACAACGTTGTTCACAGAAGCTAACGAGCAGTACGACGGAATCAAAGTCTCAAAGCGTGCCTCCGGGTACACCAAAGTGATCATCAAACATGGGCAAACTGAAGTTCCACTGGTCTACAGGAATCGAGATTTGTACATTATAGGAGTGATTGTCGGAAAAGTGTGCTACGTGGATAAAAAGGTCCATGCTGAAATGAATGACTTACAAGAGTTGAAGAAAGTAATTGCTCCGGCTAAAGACGAACGGCTTTCGGCGGAGTTTAGCTATCAGTTCATAATGCCCAAAGCAGAACACACCGAAATCAGATTCGAGGAGTTGGAGTACTACTTGCAAAAGCTGACATTGATAAGTGATAAAATGAAGCGTATGGAGGCCATGACCTTTCTAAGTCCATTCGTGGTCTTGTTTGCAGAGGCCATCCGTTTTCCTGTTATTGCCACGTTGGCACAGCGAGCTTTTCGTTCCGTGGACGGAACGCTAAAACTGTCCACAGACGTTGCTCCTCCAGAAATGGCAAGGAACTCATACGTCATCATGATACACAAATTGCTTCTGAACTGGGGAACCCTGTCCAGTTGTGTGGAGGCTTTACACAAGAACAACAAATGCAACGCTACGTTCGGTGTGAGAGCAAACCCTACTTGGCAATTTCCAGAAGGCAAACTAACGGCAAAAGAAGTCGATATCAACAAAGGGACACTGCTGGCGTTGTTGGGAGTAGCAAACTCATGTGCTTTCCAGAAGCTCAAGGTTTCTCAGGGTCGAGGTAGACGAGACATTTCACTAAAACTGTTTCTGCAGCAACAACCAGCCCTATTGCATTCCCAACAAAATCTTCTTCAATATGACGGAAATGGACAACCGTCTACCGTACTACACCACTTAGATATGCTGGGAGCTCTGTGCTTAGCTACGCTTGGAGTCCTGAATTTCACAGGAAGACGACTCCAACCAACGGAAACTGACACCACTATGGACAGCTCTATGGAAGCCACGGCAATGGCAGCGGATCTAACACACCGAATTGTTCAGTGCATGCAGTTGAGTGGTGTATTGGGCGATGAAATCGAATACGAAGTCCAGATAAAACTACAACGACGGCTGGCAGCAGCATTGTATCGAAGAGAACCAATCGATGGAATTGTTTCTAGTTTTATTGAGGAAAACCGTCAACATGACCTAGTTGATACATCAGTTTAAGTAATGCTGTCGAAAAAGTCAACCTAATCTATATCATACAAAATTTTGAAGATTGTCAAAGATATACCGTTGAAGAAAAAATACATCTACTTCTTACAATAAACCCTTCCATCTTAATATTAATCTCCGCAATTAAAACCTTCGCATCTCGATGATTTCCCACTCTCCGGTTTTCTTCCACTAATTTCACTCTGACAATCATTTTTAATTACACTCGTCAAGACGGGTGTGACAGGCAGCAGAGGCGCAATCATCTCCGATCCACGCTCCACCGAGCAATCAATCCTAATATGGCCTGTCAATGATCCATAGTGACTGGTTATAATTTGCCGCCCACTCACTCTCCCGGTTGAACTGTCCGGACCGGACCCTCCAATCCCCGTTCCAAGCAGTCAGTGCACCACCAGAAAGGGGTGACCTTTTGAACATTGTGCAGGTCGCCGGCCACCACCGTGCCGGGGCCATCCATAAATCACGTAGAAATTGAGAGAGAGAGACGTGGTACTCTGAGTAGTATACAAATTTTGAAATGTTTCATGAACAAATGTCTACGTGAAAAAGCGAGAGCTTATGGGTGACCGAAATTCGGTCTTCGTGGTGTATGAACGACCCCCATGGCGTCGAAAAAGGAGCCCGTGAGCCCCGATTGTCCCGGCGAATAAATTAAACACGCAAGAGAAAACCATCAGCCGGTCGGTGGACGATCCGCGGACGGAGGGTGTTTTCGCGCTAGGAAATCTCGGTGCGCCTTTGAAGCGCAAGCCGGGGCGGGGGTGGAGATTAGCATAAAATAATTAATGCAAAATCAGACCCTTTTGCTGCTCACTTTGCGGTATTTGCTGGTGGTGTGGGCGGTACGGTGGCTGGGATAAATGGCGTGTTGTTTGGATCGCTGTTGTCCAAAAATGACAGTTCGAAATCAAAGCGTGATTGCGGCTTTAATTAGTCAATCGGTTCTGCCAAGGGATTCCGCAGATTTGTCTAATAATTTCTGTAAAATTTCTTTAAGAAATGAAGGAGTTAAGAACTATTCTGGAACGTCTTCGGAATGTTCTACCAGGATTTCATTAGTCATTTATTTCAAAAATACGTACCAGTTCTGCTAGTTCAGAAAGTTTTGTCAGACATGTTTGTACCATTTTGTAACATTCAATCTTCTGATAAAATGTTTACACACGTCTAAAAGGTGTCTTGTGTCAAATTGCATAGCTATAATTCTTCTTCTTCTTCTTCTTTATGGCTCTACGTCCCCACTGTGACTTGGCCTGCCTCGCTTCAACTTAGTGTTCTTTGAGCACTTCCACAGTTTTTAATTGAAGGGATTTCTTTGCCTGCCATTGCATGAATTTGTATATTGTGAGACAAGGACAATGATACACTATGCCCAGGGAATCGAGAAAATTTTATCGACTGGAACGGGAATCGAACCCGCCGTCTCCGGATTGGCAATTCATAGCCTTAACCACTAGGTTAACTGGAGAACCCGCATAGCTATAATTATCTAGTTTAGCTATCTTTTTTCAAATTTTCACACAATAACTAGCCTATTAGTCAAGCTATCAGTAAACTTTTGTAAACATTTATCTCTTTTAACTTTGATACCATAACCGTAGTAGCCTACCTAGTAGTACCTGGTAGAACTCCTGCTAAATTATACTATTCAAGAGTTTGCCAGAGAATTTCCCTAGGATACCATTCAAGAATTCTTGCAAGAGTTTTTCAAGGAATTCCTACATGAGTTCCTTGGTTATTTCCAAGTGCTCCCTCGATAATTTCCCACCGATAAGCCCCACCGAGAATTCTTCAAAGAAATCCACGAGAATTTTGTGAACGTACATTACATTTATTTGCTCAACATCACATAATCAACAATAATCGCCACAACACTCGGTTTGTGGCTGCCACTCTCCATCCTCGGTCGCGTCCAATGCTCGCCAGGTCACGCTCCACCTGGTCCGCCCATCATGCTCTTTGTGCTCCACGCCTTTTTGTGTCAACCGGATCAGTATCGAAAACCAACTTTGTTATCCGGCATTCTTACAACATGCCCTGCCCACCGTATCATTTCGGCTTTGACCACCTTCTGAATGCTGGATTCGCCGTAAAGTGCAGCGAGCTCGTGGTTCATCCTTCTCCGCCACACACCGTTCTCCGCCGAAGATCGTCCTTAACACGCGTCGTTCGAAAACTGCGAGTGCTTGCAGGTCCTCCTCGAGCATGGTCCATGTCTCGTGTCCGTAGAGGACCACCAGTCTTATTAGCGTTTTGTACATGGTGCATTTGGTGCGTGAGTGAATTTTTTTAGACCGCAGCTTCTTCTGGAGCCCGTAGTAGGCCCGACTTCCGGTGCTGATGCGCCTTCGAATTTCACGACTCATATTGCTGCCAGACGTCAGTAAGGAGCCGAGATAGACGAATTACTCCACCACCTCGAAGGTAACCCCGTCTATCGTAACATAATTTTCCAAACGCAACCGGTCGTGTTCGGTTTTGCCTACAAGCATGTACTTTGTTTTTGAAGCATTCATCTCCAGTCCGACTTTTGCTGCTTCGCGTTTAAACCTGTACTACCGATCCAAATGTTCTGGCGATAATGCCCATGTCGTCCGTAAAGCACACACATTTACCGGATTTTGTGAAAATCGTTCCCCGGCTGTTGAGCCCGGCTTCCAGAGTGATGTTGAAGAGTAGGCATGAGAGTACATCACCTTGTCGCAATCTCCGGGGAGAATCCACCCGAAACCCTTACGCTGGTTTGGTCACCGTCCATCGTTGTTTTAACCAGTCTAGTCAGTTTCCCAAGAAAGCCGTCGAAGGAACGGCTCATCAACTGTAAACCCTTGAATTTCAAAATACTTTGCTAAAGAAACCATCTTTCTAAGGATTTGTTCCAATTGGCAAATTAAAATTATTTTTTACTTAAATTTGACAGTTCGACACTTAAACTTGACAGTTCTTCTAAGGAAATAATTATAGAGCTGTCAAATTTAAGTTAAAATTAATTTTAATTCTCCAATTGGAACAGACCCTATATACTTTGATATTCCTGGATCACTTAAAGCACATGAGAGTCATATCGAAAATAAAACTAATGTGGATCTAGTTTTAGTTCAGGTATGCCATATATACAGATTTATCTTATTACACAGATTTTTGAGCATCAGTACATATTTTCAAGCTTGGAGGTCATTTTTTTGTATGGGATGCAGATTTTTCACCAATGTTTTGTTTGGGGTACGGATTTTTAGAAAGAGTGATTCAGATTTTTGAAAAAATCATCTGGCATCCCTGCTGTAGTTCTATACGAAAAACTGTAGTAACAACCATTGTAAAGTACTATAAAGACTGCAACCCTCCAAGATGCATATCGAAAGCTTTAGAATAAGATTAAAATGATCTAGATCACTTAAGGCAGATAAAGATCAGTGCCGAAGACGTAAGAACCCAAGTAACAATTATACTTGTGTGGCAATCCTGAAGTAATTTCTAAGATAGAATCATAAAACTTAGCAATAAAGCTCTTTGTTCTGCAAATCTGAGATAAAATGGGTATAAAACATCCATAAGACTAATCTGGCCCACTCTTCAGGAGATCTTCAAAGCTGCTTTTGAAGACTGCTTTGAAACTAGTTGTATTTATGTACATGCGCTGATGATTGATTATAAGAACTTCATGAAACTTTAACAAGAATATCTTGAGGCATGTTGATCTTTTGGCTGTCTTTCTCAAAAGTGTCAACAGTGCATAACAAATGAAATCTTTTACCTAAGCATTATGCAGATGCAAACAAGTTTTGTTTCATGGATGAACTGCAAATTAATTTTCATCAAATTGAAATGGCTAAAACATTTAAATTGCCTGACAGATCATTGATGACAGGGAATCGAAATTTTCCGTGCCATACCCACTTTTTCGTTAATATGCCACCCAAAACATACGAAAATTACAAAGCGCCTCGAAAATAATATCAATTATTAATGTACGAAGACATAAATTTCCTTTAAAAACAAAAGGCTGCGCCACTTTTTCAATTCTTTCTAAGCATGGCTGCCGTTCCAAGCGAACAAAACTCATGCAGCCGCCATCAATTAATTGTTATTACCTTTAATCCAAACCCCCTCAAAACAATGATGGAACCAAGTCACCTTGCATGAACGCTACAGCCTTTATTGAAGATGGTTTTTACTAGTTATGATCTTAAGGCAGATTTGTTCGTTTTAAATGAAAATTATTCGTTTTATACAAGAGTAACAGCCTTTGACAATTGTTTGTTTACGTTTTCGATGCTAGAAAGTTGTCTCTGTACATTTCGCGGTGTTTCGCGTCAAGATGTGCCATTCTATTTTGTTTCCCTGTATTCTTGCTATTAATAATGAGTGCAACTTACTACAATTACACTATTTGGCATGAGCTTGAGCAGAGTCACAGTAAGTACCCATTTCATTTTCGTTTTGCATAGCTATGACCTGTGTGAGAAACTGGTTGAAGGCAGGACGACAGCTGCCAGCTACTCGCATTTTTGATTGGCCGTAAAATCATTATTTTGTTGGCATGATTACTTTTTAGCACAAGAATGGCTAAAACATCAGTAAGCAAACATGTTTATGTGTTTATATTTGCATGAGAACGCGGTTTTTCAACCAATTTGTTACATTCATTATTTGGATTGGTAAATAGTTCGTTGTCTTATCATTATTTCGCATAATTCTTGTTCCAGAGTAATGGCTCTAGCTCAAGAATAGAAGGCTTCAAGAAGTTTTTAAAGGAGGATTAGCCAGATTTAATGCACTTGAATAAACGAAGCATAAACTTTTAATAAAATATGTTGATGTTATGTGTTGAAAATAACTTCAAATACGCCTTAAAACTTATTATAAGATTTAATGCTCTTGTAAATTCAGTTGTTTTATGCGCGAATTTCAAAATTAACTTGAAGACAACTTAAAAACCGCAAACGAGCGAAGATTGTTTTCTCTTGATAAAAACAACTATGAATGTTCCATGAATTGGCCATGCTGTGATAAAACTTCCATAAAAATAATCAAATCTAAAAGGAATTGAAATTGTTACTTGGGAATGTAGTATCAACTAATACGAAGCACTTTAGCAATGCCTTCCAACGAGCTGCATTTCTAGAGCTCTGGAGAGGTATATCGAAAGAAAACTAAACTGCTCTAGATCAGTTACAGCAGATCTCTACCAAAACCGAAGAAGAAAAATTAGCAATCATCAACCTAAAGCACTTTGCCAAAGACTTTAATCTTCTAGGATGCAAGTTCTAGTGTTCTGGAGAGACATGCGAAAAAAATAAAATGTCCTGAGCAGGTACAGCCAATATAGATCAAAATTGAAGTTACAAGCCTGTGGTATCAATGTATCATCAATTCAATCACTCAATTGTAGTACACAATGTGGTATCAATAAATCCAAGGCAGTCCTTCAAAACTGCCTCGTCCTTACAGCGTCAGTAGCGGTATTATAAGTGTCAAATAAATTTTGTTTAAAAAAAGGTCCTCTACAAGATGGGCACTTAAACATAATCAATTATTACAACTAAAGATATTAAAATAATTAAATAGGAAAAATGAGTACAGAGCCATTGGCGTTCTTGTGTGTTTCTATTTCCCAACCAATCCAAAAACACTTTGCTGAAGACCCCAACCTAGGGGCGGGACATTGCCTAATACCGATGCTAATACCGCCTAATAAATATTAGTTTCCTAATTTTCATGCTTCACCGAAACATTTGTTGTGTACTATGTCATGACTTCTTATACAACAGCCAACTGTCACGAAATTAAGAGGTGGAAATACGGTTTGTCTGTAGATCGTCCACAATTAATTCAATCAATTTCTCAAAATTCTTTTGCTTATGTATTTTAGCTGTGAAAATAGCGTGAGCTGACCTGCACTCTGGGAGAAGGCTGTCGAAAACTTGTATCGCTGGACCATACGCTTGACGTATAAAAGGGTGGCTTCAACAACTCTTATTAGATGTCCTTTCACTACAAGTCCTAAGCATTTGTCTCGTGGAAGATCTGTGCATCTCAAATAAATATTTAAAAAATAACTGAATTGAATTAGTCGACAACGTTTCCAAATTCCATCCGCTCATATGTCCATAATGGGATAAAATTAGAATTAATTGAACTGGGAATATTTCTACTAAAGACATTTTGTACTCCAATGACCTTTCAAGTTTGAGTACCATCGCTATTTAGTTTGAGATAGTTTGGCCTAGCTAATTGAATATTGGCTATTTTGATCCGCAGGAGGATTGTCGGTAATTTATCAGTATAAATGATCAGTGTGTGGGCTTGGTGGTCTAGTGGCTACCGCTTCTGATTCATATGCAGAAGTTCCTGGGTTCAATCCATGGCCCGTCCCTTTCATCCTACTTTGTATCTTTCTATCCACTTTCTCTCTCTCTCTCTTCTCTACATATACAACTCATGTATATTCATATGTTCATAGCCATCGCTAGAACTAGAAAACGAATTGGAAAACAAAGTCGTTTCCCTTCCTTCCAACTTCCACTCACAGCACAGTGTATATAACGCCTACAAGTTATGCAACCGAAGCGTGCTGTGCTGCTTGACCTTATTCACCTTATTTACCACACAATCTATCACCTTACGAACACTATAAATAACCCCTATCCGTGGATCGCATCACCGACCCGACGGTGACTCCCAGATCTCCCATCCTTTCCGTCTAACAAATACCCCAGTCCGTGCTGGTTGTGGGGATGCAGAGGTGATCTCGGTCTTTAGTAGCAACAACCAGCACACTCTAACATTCCTTTCCCTTCCCAACTGACTATAAAGACGTGGCCGGCGCCGTTATTGATCCAAAATGCATGAGCTGCTAAAATTGCACTTTGAGAATAAGTGGAGTGTCCCAGCCCTTATTCATTTGGGTCTCAGTGCAATTGGTACCAGCTCAGATCAATCACGGAGTAGCAACCATTGACATGTATAGTCAGATTTGATCGTTTTTGATCGTTGATCGAGTATAAATGATCAGTGTGCGTGATCGTGTGTCTTGATCGTAGATACAAACTTTTGGGACGCACGTGTTAAAGCGAGGTACCACGGTTCGTTGATCGAGTCCACCAGGATATGTCCTGAATCGTTGTTTCAGGATGAGAAGTGCCAAAAGGAGCTATATTCTGCCGATTTAATACAACCTGCAAGCGGCACGTTCATCGAGAGCCTGTTGACTAAGGTGGCCCACACTTATATGAAAAACAAAAATTTCGAAAAATGCCAAGTCTTACCTCCTAAATCAGTTGTTTTGGACGCCTAGAAGCTACGTTCAAAATTTGAGCAAAATCGGTTGAGCCTAAGGGGGCGCTCAAAACGCTTGAAGTTTGTATGGGAAAACTTGGCCAAATGTATGCAAAAATTTTTAGTTTTCGAATTTGGCCGCTAGGTGGCGCTGTAAGCATTCAATAAATAAACCCTTTGGTATTTTTGTAGGTGACTATATGCCAAACAACTTTGTCGAAGACCGCAAAGTGATCCAACGTCTGAGGAAAAAGTTATGCCCTAGGTAAAGTGAGGATAAACTCTATTGTTGTTTTTCCAATACATGTAAAGGAATAATATCAATAATGAAATCTCAATATTTTGCCTCACTTTGCCTAGGGTATAACTTTTTTCACAGCCGTCGGATCACTTCGCGGTCTTCGACAAAGTTCTTTGGCATATAGTCACCTACAAAAATACCAAAGGGTTTATTTATTGAACACTTACAGCGCCACCTAGCGGCCAAATTCGAAAACTTAAAATTTCTGCATACATTTGGCCAAGTTTTCCCATACAAACTTCAAGCGTTTTGAGCGCCCCCTTAGGCTCAACCGATTTTGCTCAAATTTTGAACGGAGCTTCTGGGAGTCCAAAACAACTGATTTAGGAGGTAAGACTTTTCATTTTTCGAAATTTTTGTTTTTCATATAAACGTGGGCCACCCTACTGTTGACATATCAAAACCAGTTCCATAAGCATGGCTTACTTCGTTCAAGAATGAATTTCTTCTGGGACTAATATTCCCTAATATTGCTTAATACCGCTAATCAATATTTGCAGAAAAGTACGTCGTTTTAATGAATTTTGAAATGGTTCAAATTAAGATTACAATTTGACTAGTTCAAAGTTTGATTTCTTACCCAACTTGGGCTCACTGCTGACCGCTGACAACGACACCAGAAGAGAAATGCAAAGACGCATTGTGGAAATCGTGCTTACTTTGGACTCCGCAGAACTCTACGATCGAATAAAGTTAACACGAAGTTAACTATCTACAAAACGCTGATTAGACCGGTAGTCCTCTATGGGCACGAGACATGGACCCTACGTGCAGAGGACCAATGCGCCCCTGGAGTTTTCGAACGGAAGGTGTTGCGTACCATCTACGGCGGAGTGCAGATGGAAGACGGGACATGGAGAAGGCGAATGAACCACGAGCTGCATCAGCTGCTGAGAGAACCAACCATCGTCCACACCGCGAAAATCGGGAGGCTACGGTGGGCGGGTCACGTCATCAGGATGTCGGAAAGCAATCCGACTGAAATGGTTCTCGAGAGTCATCCGACCGGTACAAGAAGAAGGTGGGTCGACAAAGTGGAGGACGATCTGCGGACCCTACACACAGCCATGGACCGAGTGGAATGGTCATATAAATTTTCTCTGGAGATTGCTTCAGGAGGGCCTACGGGAACAGCTTTAGGTTGTACACGAGGTTACATACCTTCCTTCTCGTAAGGGTTTTGGATTCTTTGAAAAATATTTCCAGAAAATATTCAAACACCATTTACATAATTGTACTAAAAACCAATAATGGACCAAATAAGAGCTTCAAATGGTCACATCCCTTGCACATCCTTCAGAAGACAAAATAAGAGCACAGGAACTCATATCTTTCAATCCTGTTTCAGCACACTATCTTTACAGAATTAGATAATCACCTAATCTATCACAGTTTATGTGTCTCGCTGGACTTATCCATTCGCCTAGTTGAACACGTACGTATCTAAACGTATTCTCTCTCCGTTTCCTTTGTCGATCCGTAGACTGCTGGACTGCTATACATTTCGAACGAAATCTATAAGCAGGGCAACGCTCTTTCGTCCACTGCTACATATTTAGCAGCTTGGAACCGATTTTGGCATTCTTGCATTCCGATGGACCACTCCTAGAAGCTAATCCCCAAAAAGCAATGTGCGGAATTGTTAGATCTGACCCCCGTTCGTTCCGTTAGGTTCGACTCGGGAGCTTATTTCGATCTGTTTATGCGATACGGTTATTACTCTTGACGCTAATGTAATTAGAGAGCTCACACTTGTATGGATGTCGCTCTCAGCCATGGACGGACATGTGCGAGCGAAGGGTTGCCTCCGAGCTGGTTCTATGTACCTACCAATATGCTGGGTTAGTTGGAGAAAGGAAGCCACGTCGCGCGTCGCGGTGAAAGTGATAAGATGCAGTAGCTGCGCTCTCATGGCTAAAACGAAATTAAGAAATGGTTTTTGTCACCACCACTTTTCTACCATTCGATTCGTTGTTCGTCGCTAGACAAGCAAGCGAAGGGACGACAACGGCGGCGTGTCTGCGCGACAGCCAACAAGACGAATCTCTTAATTGGACCTGTCGCCAGCAGTTTTTGGGTTTTTAAGTGAAGTGCCCAGACGTGTCAATCAAACTGTCATTTGCTACCGCTGAGCTTGTAAACTATCCCGCTTTATGACAATCATCGCCACCAGATCTCACCTGTTGATAAACCGCCGCCTTCTCTACGCACAAGTGATCTGCGAGCGAGCACAGCGGATCGTAACGTCCCGAGCAAGCGGTCGCCCTTTTAGGGCCGTGCTAATTGACGGACGTATCTCTTTGTGACATGCCGAATGAGTGAGCACAGCAGTGTCCGTCCAGTCAGTGCTCTAATGCTAGTCGTGAAGAACCATTCTCTTGAATCGGTGATTAGACGAATCAATAACATGTTATTAGATGTCGGCATTGTCGCTGGCAGTTCGTCGTCCGCCCACTGTGGGATAATTCAGTTTTTATTATTTTCTCTTTACTACACATTTCTGATTCAGGGAACATCCAAAACTTACGTGTGTGTGTTTTGTGTGTTTTCCATGTAACACCCACTGTCCGGCAGTGATATTATGGAAGAAAACTGTCTGCAATGCTGTTCTAAGCTGTTTGCAGATAGCTTTAGTCCGGGAGTTAGAAGGTGATAGCTCTATTGCAGATTCAGTGACCCATTTCAGAATGGCTGGAGAGACACGTCCATTCAGAAGTCACTTTCACTAACAATAAGCCCCGCATGCATATATTACCATTATCAAATGGATAAGGGTAATATAAGCACACTTCCTGCTCCAAGGATATTCTCTTTGATGCTTGCACGTATTTAGTATATTTCAGTTGTAAAACAAAGTATAATCAGAACAATCTCACCAAAATTTGTCCAAGGCGACGACATCTGCTTTCATTTAGCCTCTTGGTTATCGCTAGGCCATAAATCATGCGCTCAATATGTGAAATTTCCCGACAAGTTTCACGACGCGAAGCTATTGCACTCTTCGGATGGCGTAGGGCCGGTTATCACGTCACCAGCGGAATCGCGAATAAAAATTACAACCTCCTTTCCAGTCCAGCGAATGCTTTAGTAGCACACACACTATTGTTTCCATCAAAATCTTCTTTATTTTTCACTTTTCACTACATGTAAGCCATATATTGGAGTCGAATTTTTCAAGCGCCACGAGAAAAAAAAAACACGACTGGAGCAAACTTTTGATGTCCACACGCAGGGAACATCCAAAACTTACGTCACGCAAAAATAATCATTTTCACACTGTAAGGTCTCTGAAAGTTCTGTATGGCTCGACACACTTTTCTAAAGCCCCACAAACCTCGAAGCATCGAAATATGTCCCTCCACTCAGCGAGTACCTGATACAGCAGGTTGCTCCACAGATGTGGTTTAGCTGTGTTACGTGCACTACACTGCAACTTATCAGCTGAGGTCTCATGAAGGCCGGGCGCTTCCGTTGGGTGTTTGCTATTCATAGATTTCCCGGAACAAATCAAAGACTTGAGAGAACTTGTGCTACCTTCTGATTTGCGGCCTTCACCTCCACCTATGAAGATTGCTCCTGTCAGAGTCTTTTCAGTCCCACGACTTGTGTCCCGGTTCAAGACACCTGGATTAGGTCCAGCTTCTCTCATCAATTTTTACAGATAATACTCCAGAATTTATTCTTTGGCGTTTCTCTAGTATTCGGGGGTTCTCCTAGGAATTTATTCAGAAAATCCTCGAGTGATCCCTACAGAAAGGTGGTCAGAAATTTATTCAAGAGCTCCTGCACTACCTTTATCTGCATTTTCTCCAGGAATTCGTGCTAAAAGTTTTTTTTACATCCTTCAAATACTGTTGTTGGGTTGTCTTCGCAATTTCTCCAAAGCTGTTTTTTTCAGAAATTTCTTCAGTTTTTTTTTTCATATTTCACTTCAAATTTCACTCTTGCAGAAGTTTTGCCTCAAAACTTCTAACAGAGTTCCTACAGAATTTTCTTATTATATTTCCAGAAATTCCTCCAAGAGTATCTTAAAGAAAAGTCTTAATAAATCTCTCCAGGGGCTACTTCAGAAATTGCTTCAAGGAATTCGTCCAGGAATCCTTTCAGAAAATGTTCAAGAATCTTCAAGAGTTCTTCCAGGGATTCTTTGTGAGGATTCCTTCAAGAATATATCCATCTTTTTTTTTGCAATTTCTGCAAGAACTTCAAAAAAATCTGGAGAACTCCTTCGATGAAGTTACTTGAAGATTTTATTAAACAACCTATTCAGTAGACGTGTTTCTGAAAGAATCACTTTTCAAATATCTTGTGAAGCACCTTAAACTACTTCTGTTAAGATTACTGAGATTTTTGTTTAATATCTGGAGATATACTTAGGAAATGTTTTTGGAGCAATATCTGAATGAATTTCTTTAATAACTAGTGGAAGGAAATCCTGAAAAAAAAACTTGTGGGGAAATACATATATGTATATAGGTTCTTGGGTTTTCTTCAGAATTTCCCCAAGAGTTTTTGTTCGGAATTTCCCCAAGGGTACTGAAATTGTACTGAAAGGCTGTATGTTCAATCAAAAAAAAAAAAACGAATTTTTGATAGATGGCTCGGAGGGTCAAGTCACATATACCGATCAACTCAGTTCAACGAATTGAGATGATGTCTGCATGTGTGTATGTATGTATGTTTGTGCGCAAAAATAGTTCACTCACTTTTAAGGCACTTCCCATATGCCGATTTTTCGGATTTTAGTCCTTATCGAACCGGAGTTCTATCGCATTCTTTGCTATTGAAAATGGTCCAGACCGGTCAAGGCGTTTCGGAGTTATGGCCATTTCAGTGATCTGGGCCAACACCGATAGAACTGGCCCCATCATGCGACACATCAAACAGCGGTGCATTTTGTACCCTTTAGCACGGTCGACGAATTTGGTGCGGAAATCTACACCAGAAATTCCACGATGTCTGCCTAAAATTCAAAATGGCAGCCAAATAATGAAGATGGCGGCTTCAAATTTAAGATGTCGGCTGTTTAATGGTGTTTTAGGCTCCAAAACCATTCAATATGGGTATATTTGGCATGGGGAAGATGTCCAGAGTTCATAAATGGCGACCATAATATCTAAGATGGTGGCCTCAATATGGCGGCTCTAAATTCAAAATGGAGGTTGTTCGATAGATTAATATAATTATTCAACATGGGTATATTTGTCATGCGGAAGTCTAAAAATGACGACTATAATATCCAAGATGGCGGTCTAAAACCCAAGATGGCGACTGTTCAATTGAGATTTAGACTCAATAATCATTCAATATGGGTATATCTGGTATGGGTAAGAAGTTTGAAGAACAAAAATGGCGACCAGAATTTCTTAGATGGTGGACTTAAATTCAAATTCACGACTCAAAATTCATGACTGCGGTTTTTTAAGAGTTTAAGGTTCAAACATCAAAAGCCAGTTAAGCGATATGATTTTTGGTGAAATAATTTTTTGTTAAACGTATGAGCAATATTTGTATTAAAGCAACGGATCGCCAATCCGGAGACGGTGGGTACGATTCCCGATCCGGTCGGAAAAATTTTCTCGACTCCCTGGGCATAGTGTATCATTGTACTTGCCTCACAATATACAAATTCATGCAATGGAAGGCAAAGAAAGCCCTTCAATTAGTAACTGTGGAAGTGCTCAAAGAGCACTAAGTTGGAGCGAGGCGGGCCAAGTTCTGATGCGAACGTCGAGCCATACATAAGAAGATAAATAAACTTTAGTGCTGGGGCCCGTGGCGTAGTTATTATTATTAGCTTTATTGGGGAGACTTTCAGCCCGAGGCTGGTTCATCTCGAGCGTGGCGTAGTGGTCACACGTTAACTTCAGGTTGACACCTGACCCTATTCAGAGTATATGCTCTAACGCATACGGAAACTTGGATATCGGATAACGGCAACTCATAATGGGCTCCTAATGGACTGGAAGAAGAACAAAAGCCACATCAACATTCTCGTTCCCATTAGACTAAAATATTAAGGCGCTGGTCCTAGTAGACAAAAGAGCTGTAAGTTAGGTTAAGTGGTTTAATAATTATAATAATAAAAAAATAAAACAATTCTAACAATGTATGACAACATCGTAGTAGAGGGTATTCTGATGTTTCATTGCAACGAACTTTACTTATTCGCAAAAGCATGCAAATGAACTCGCAGGGTCAATTGAATTACTGTGAGGATTATACGACTTCGCTCTGTACTTTTTTTTTATTATGTCAGCTAGACTCACATTGTTGTACGAACGAAATCGCATAAAAGCAAAAATAAACTCGTGAAGATGTGCATACCAACTCGCATATTATGCGGGTCGTCCATAAATGACGCTGCTAATGTTGAGTCGATAAGGAGAGCGTCCAACATAGCTCTGGTCCTCACAAATTCCTACCTCATGCTTCCACGGGTCAAGCGATGAAAAAGACCGCTAGAGTTGTGTGCTTAGCTGGTAGTACAGCCTGGGCACTGTTGTCCTTTTGGCTTCATCTAGATTGAGGAGGTGTGACCCCCCAGCAAACCAGAGATCACATAAGGATGTTAACTTCAAATTGTTTTTAAGTGCAGATCGAGTTGGAATTATAAAAGATGCAATAACAGATCTATTGAAATTGTTAGCGAAGTCTGCAATTTCATTCGATAATGTCTTACCTCATGTGTAACTTTAACTTCAAATGAACAATCATGTAACTTCAAACAAGCATTCTTATATAATCTCATCTGCAGTTATTGCGATTATATTGTAATGCATAGTGTTAGATCGTTTATGAATTGAAATTTGTAAATCTGAAATTATACAGGGAGAATTTGATTCCGGTGGCAGGAGAAAGTGAGTACTTTGATGTTAGCAAAGTCTTGAAACTGGAATCGAAGTGAATTCAAGTGATACACCATTTATTATCCTACCTGTGTTCCAGTTTACTTCAACGTTGATCCACTCCCGTGCTGGCCGAATTGCTCAACTTCATTAGTGTCGATATTAGGTAAGGATTTTCTTCCGGATGATCGTAAATTATCAGCTTTTCCATCACCTTCCGCCGACTGTGCCATTGACGCAGAATCAAGTTCGGATCGGTTTTGTGCTAATATGTTTCTCGATTTATTCGCCTGAACTAAGTGTCTACTGGTCAGCCGGTAAATTACTTATATTTGCTTAAAATTCTGAGTCCTAGAACATTAAATGAACGGCTCAGTGGTAAGTATCTAGATACAGAGCTGTTGGTTGAAATATCAAAACTCGCAAATCGATTCGAATTGTTTTTTTTTTTCAATTATTTTTTATTGTTTGTAAAAAGGAAGTCATATTGGTCTCCAACCATAGTTATAATTAATGTTATATATTACGCCTGACCAATTCATCTGCAGTTGTTTATGGCAGAATGATTTTCGCAAAATGCACGTATATGGCCTCCACATTTGTGCGAATAGAGCAAATCTGTGCATTTTAAACGATCTCCCTCAATCGAGTAAGCGTTTTTTTAGCAGAAGTTAGTTGAAGTTAGTTGAATAATGTGAACCAATTTGTTGGCTGGGCCGAGCGTCTGTTCACCAAGAAGGTGCGGCTAAAACAGCGTCTTTTCTGGCATCCAGCGGCTGAGTAAGGAACGCTGCACCACGCCTAGCTATATTCAAGGTGGTAGCATCATCAGCGTCGTAGTCCCAGTGTAGGTTGGGATGTTAAACAGAACTGGCACGATGGCCCTCCGGCGAGACAGGAGTGTTGGCGTAGGCCCAATAAGCCACTCGATACAATCGGCAAAGACACACGCGACGAAATAAGGACTACGATTGGAAACTTGGAACATGGAATTGCAAGTCACTAGGTGTCGCACTTGAAGATGGCTGGAGGGACATCCGATCCGCCATAGGTAGTAAGGTACCCCGGGGCAAGTGAGAATCGGGGGCAAGTGAGACCTATAGCTAGTATTTTTATTATTATTTATTTTTAAGACTAACATTCTTCATGAAAAACATAGGTATCACTCCTACGTATACTTTGAATACAAAAAATGTTATTGTTTCAACCATAAAGAGACTATATACGTTAGTGTTGTTCATATGTAATTTTCAATTCACTAGGTGAGATTGACGTGCTCTACTACATTCGTCGTTTAAAAATAAATTTGTCATTATACAAATACTTTTTCGGTTTCAGGATAGTATTTCGAGTTCTTGCAAATGATTTCAAGCGAAAAAGCTGTATTTTATTTTTATTTATTACCTTTAGTTTACTGCTCTCACTTGCCCCAATGTATTTCGCTATCTGGGGTAAGTGGGACCTATGAGAATAAACAAACACAATTTTATGGGTTCATCTCGCCTTGTCCAGCCTAAGATGAAATTAGCACGAAAGTCAATAAAAAATGACGCATTAAGTAATCTACTGTTCAATTATACTTTATTACCTCTATTTGGATGATGAAATTTTTGTTAAAAATGGTAAAACCTTGGATAAAACAAAAAAAATCAAAAGCATGTATTTTTATGTTTTTCTCTACATATCTTCCATTATTTTTTCACTTAACGCTGCATAATGAATTCTTTTGAGCATTCAGGAACCGTCCATAAAAAATTAAAATAGGGTAATGACCTTTTCAAAATTTATGATTAAAAAACATTATTTAATAATCGTAAGATTATGTAAGGGAGAAGATATTACTGAAAATCTCGAAACCCCAGATTTACTTTTGGCGAGAATCATCAACTATATAATATAGCGACCAAGTTTCGATATCTTTTGTCTCTTCACTTTACGGCGCTTTTTGTATAAAAAATCAATTTATTTTGCATGAGCTGCTAGAGTTGATTCAAGTATTTTTTCCCCAGCGATTTTTTATATCTTACGTAATTTATGCACGATACCATAAACCTCTTCTTATTTTAATCTCTAAAGATAGTCATTCATATAAGAGATTTATGATTTATGTTACCTTATTTGTTGCAACTTATATTAAGCCCTTTGAACAAAAACTCTGAATAGGTCCCACTTGCCCCGTGAAACGCAGTAAATGAAGATCTGCTACACTTTTCATTATATGCATAATATAAGGAATTTTAAAATTTTGAAACAGTTTTAATGCACGTTATTAAGTACAAATATACCAACAACGTCTTTTGGGTTCATTGGAATTATTAAATAAAATGTGTTCTGAAATTTTTGGCATGACATAACCAAATTAGCGATTTTTTAGGTCCCACTTGCCCCGGGGTACCTTACCTCGGATACAGCACTAGGCTTCGCGACTCCGAATCACAGAAACGACTGGTACGACGGCGAATGTGTAAAGGTGGAAAACGATAAGAATGTAGCATGGGCGAGAATGCTGCAACACCGTACGACGGTGTTTGGCAGCCGAAGTGATAAGTGAACCACTCAGCAGTTTTTCTTCCCTTTCGTTGGCTCTGTTTCAATTACCAAGCGTGTCTATGTTCTCCCGCCGAGTCGCATGGTTCACGAACGAATACAAAAAAGATAATCCAATATAGACAAGCGCAAGCGATGAGCAGGCATCGCTAAGTGTATCACTTTCTGATGTTCGCTCATCGTTGACGTAAACAACATGAATATACGTTATTTTCATCATTATTTAACAAATTTTCGCCTTCAAAACGTAACATACTTTATTATTTAATTGTATTGATGTTTCAGGTTGTGTTGCCATAATAATCAAGAGTAATGACAATAAAATATTCTTTTCGAATGCATCACTTACATTAGCATCGCCGAACATCTTCTCTCTTGATTGCGCTCTCGTATTTAACCGTTCAAGAGAATGAACAGCACATTTCGGGAAGCGTTACCGAGCACGTCGCTTTACGATGTGTTATACTCGTCGAGTGTAGCACAAGCTGAGTATAGACCACTCAGTGGCTCACGATAAAATTCCAAACTCTGCCGTACGAGAGCGAATGAGGCACGTTATAGACAGGCGCGAAACAGGCACAACTCAGTCTTCCGGATGAAGAAGTGCCAGCAGGAAGAACGAGATCGCGAAGCGATGGAAGAGCTGTACCGCACTAAGGACACACGAAAGTTCTACGAGAAGCTGAACCGCTCGCACAGAGGCTTTGTACCACAAACGACATGTGCCGAGATAATAACGGGAATATTCTCACGAGTGAGCGTGAAGTGGTCGAGAGGTGGTGGCAGCATTACGATGAGCACCTTAATAGCGACGTTGCAAGTACCGAAGGTGGCGTGGTAACAGATCTAGGAGTATGTGCACAGGACAAAAGACTTCCGGCCCCTGACCTCCAAGAGATTGAGGAGGAGGTTGGCCGGTTGAAAAACAACAAAGCTGCTGGAGCAGATCAACTACCAAGCGAGCTTCTAAAATACGGTGGAAAAGCACTGGTGAGAGCACTACACTTACCAAGATTTGGGAGGAGGAAGTATTGCCGGAGGAATGGATGGAAGGTATCGTGTGTCCCATCTATAAAAAGGACGACAAGTTGGATTGCGGGAACTGCCGCGCGATCACACTACTGAGCGCTGCCTACAAGGTACTCTTTATGCCGCCGACTATCACCGATTGCAAGAGAGTTCGTGGGGCAATATCAGGCTGGATTTATGGATGAACGCGCCACAACGGACCAGATGTTCGCCATCCGCCAGGTGTTGCAGAAATGCCGCGAATACAACGTGCCCACACATCACTTGTTCATCGATTTCAAATCGGCATATGATACAATTGATCGAGAACAGCTTTGGCAGATTATGCACGAATACGGATTCTCGGATAAACTGATACGATTGATCAAGGCGACGATGGATCGAGTGATGTGCGTAGTTCGAATATCAGGGACACTCTCGAGTCCCTTCGAATCTCGCAGAGGGTTACGGCAAGGTGATGGTCTTTCGTGCTTGCTGTTCAACATTGCTTTAGAGGGTGTAATAAGGAGAGCGGGGATAAACACGAGTGGGACGATTTTCGCGAAGTCCGTTCAGCTGCTTGGTTTCGCCGATGATATTGATATTATTGCTCGTAAATTTGAGACGATGGCGGAAACGTACATCCGACTAAAGAGTGAAGCCAAGCGAATCGGATTAGTCATTAATGTGTCGAAGACAAAGTACATGATGGCAAAGGGCTCCAGGGAGGAATCACCGCGCCCGCCATCCCGAATTCATATCGACGGCGATGAAATCGAGGCGGTTGAAGAATTCGTGTACTTGGGCTCACTGGTGACCGCCGACAACGACACCAGCAGAGAAATTCAGAGGCGCATTGTGGCAGGAAATCGTGCTTTCTTTGGACTTCGCAGAACTCTACGATCGAATAAAGTTCGCCGTAACACGAAGTTAACCATCTACAAAACGCTGATTAGACCGGTCGTCCTATATGGGCACGAAACATGGACCCTACGTGCAGAGGACCAACGCGCCCTTGGAGTTTTCGAACGGAAGGTGTTGCGTACCATCTACGGCGGAGTGCAGATGGAAGACGGGACTTGGAGAAGGCGAATGAACCACGCTTCTGAGAGAATCAACCATCGTCCATACCGCGAAAATCGGGAGGCTACGGTGGGCGGGTCACGTCATCAGGATGTCGGATAGCAACCCGACTAAAATGGTTCTCGAGAGTCATCCGACCGGTACAAGAAGACGTGGAGCGCAGCGAGCTAGGTGGGTCGACCAAGTGGAGGACAATCTGCAGACCCTACGCAGAGTGCGGAACTGGAGACAAACAGCCATGGATCGAGTGGAATGAAGACGGCTACTATGTACAGCAGAGGCCACCCCGGCCTTAGCCTGATCGGTAAGGTAAGTAAGGTTTAATCGAAATTTTAGTTGTAGTTTTTCTGTCAAATTCAATGATGGCTTTGATAAAATATTTGTTTTTCTTTTAAAATATCTGGATTCAGGTACACTTTGACTACGTCGACGGAAAGATTGTGAGAACATATTCGACGAGAAAGGCACTATCACCACTAGGTGGATTAATGTTAATCTGTTTTTTTTTTTATTAAAACTGGTTAATAGTAAAAAAAATCTCGAATAATATTTAATAAGGTCTCATTCAATTTATCTTTTTTGTTGTTTTTTTTTTTCGTTGTAACTTTAGGTAACATCAAGAAATCTCGTTGCTATTTTGCGTACAAACTTTAGAGGCACAAATCTAACGAACGAAGCATCGAACTAAGCCGCACTTGTTTAGCCTGGCTTTTCTCAATTTAAAAACGGCAACTTTTCCAAATCGAGCGCATTTGTTTACGAGTTTTTAAGACTGATGCTCTTGAAAACGTGAGTAGGGGTCCAAGTCGACCATTGCGGCAGCCATATTTGTATTCTCTGATGTTTCTCTGATGTAGGTAACGTGTATGTAAAATTTATTTTTGACATAAAAAAAACAAAACTTGTTTCTTTTTGATGACGATGAAAAAAAAAAATTAAGAAAAAAAATAGTAAGAAGCACTTGTTATCTGGCAAATTTTGGAGGTAGAAGTCAGCTTTCTATAGAAAAAATATAAAAAAAATCTAAGGGCAAGGTTTAAGGAAAATTGAAATTATAAGACATCTAACATATATTCGCGATAAATATCACTGTCACTGTACTTTTTCGTAAAAGTCCTTTAAATATCCTCAAACATCTAATTCCATCCGAAGGAGATTTGGATTGTGAAAAGGAGCAAACCATGTGCATTAGTGGAATCGAGTTCAGTTCTGTGTCTTCAGTGGATGGATATGGTCAAGTGACTCCGTAGCTTGGAGGAAAGAAGTGCCCGTCTAGCGATTAAGGAGAAGTGGGTTCGATCCCCACCGAAGCACGTGGATTTCTTTTCATAATTCAAATCTCAATTTCTTCATCAAACATGTGTGCATGAATGTCACACCAATCAAACATTGTACATAATTTGCACTTGACTTGATTAGCCTAAGCAAAAATCGAGAAATTGACGATTGATGAAACTGCCGAATGAAAGCATAAGCCTGTTGTGCTTTTGTAAATGATTAAGTATATTTCTCCTCATATTGTCCCTATTTTTTCCACCCCCAAGTCAATCAAAATTCTTCCCATTTTTTAAAAGCTGTAGCATAGTTTTTGCTGTGGTACAGCAATCATCCACTAATATGACAAGACTTGCACTCACCCACGTTCTTTCTCCACGACTCGACTTCCAACTATGCGTATTATACACCAGACGGGAATTTATGAGTTGTTGAGAGTGCGATATGGTGCAAATGGAAACAAAACCATCGTTTATGTCAACGCATTCGAGTGTGGAACGTTCCGGAGCAGCTCAGTCACTCATCATAACCCCGCACAGCAGCAGCACCACAGCGAGAAGGACGACCCCCTGGGTGATGCCTGGAGTGGTCGCGGGGGAGTGCTTGATGGAACACATTCTCACAATAAGGACATTATGCTTGGCCTCGTCCTGACCCGACCCGCTCGCCTTCCGCCCGAGGCAGCTCCTGAAATGGAGACTATAACTAGGCGAAATTCTGTGCAGAGAAACAACTCCACAGCAGTGAAACGATTTATGCTGTATTATTTATGATATTAAGAGTACACATTCAACGATGGTGTGAACCGTCAGATGGAACTGTTTTGGACCACTACGTAACCTACCCACGCACTGGAACAATCCGGGTCCAACGCACGGTCCTCACATGCTAACCCAACGACCTCGAATGTTTGTGCGCCAGAGAGGCACAGTCGTCTCTAGCTGTACGTACAGTCGGTTACTGGCAAAATATGTATCGCCAAGACGACAGTCTTCGCATTCATAAATGTGTACGTACGAGAAGAGATTCGATTTATTGCTCTTTGTTGTGGAAAATTTAACACTGCTGACTGCCATCCGGAGTCTCCCGGCCCACAGTTCTGGAACTGGTTCCAATTGGAGCCTTGTTATTTGCCAGCCAGCAGCTCTCTAATGCGAGCGTATATGCGGTGAAGGACGATCCATACAAGCCCAGCTAGCTACGTTCTGTAGATGGCTTGATTCGACCCGCGCGTCCCACACAGGCAGGCGGAGGGTGAGGTTTTGGCTTTCCAGAACAACTGATGGTGTCGCCTTCTGTTCACATTATAACGAAAGGTACGGGCGGTGGGTTGACTGCAAATTATACTTGCTGATGTGAATTGTGAGCCCCACTACCTGTACGAGTGCTGATTGTGTGTTCTAAGGAGGTTCTATATCAGTCGATGAACTGGAAAATATTGGTTGATTTATGGTGGGTCTGTCAAGTGGGGTTATAGCTTCGGGGAGCATAGAAAGCTGATAAGGAAGTCATAAGTTGAGTACTTATCATAATACGTGTAATAATAAGAACGAATTGCTCTATTTATCCGACGATGCGTATCTGGCAGTAACGATCTGCAATAAATGTTGATCCAAAAGCTGTTTATTATTGCAGGTGCGTCATGACAATGATAGAAATCACTACTGACAGCAAACAAATACCCACCAAAAGATATGGTAGGTTTTTTGTTAAATTTTAGCCTGAAGCCTTTTAGATTGAATTTATGAAAATTAAAATCTTAGATATATGAGTTCATTGGGGCAAATTATACCCGCGCGAGTTCTCACGCAACAAATGCCAAGGGCTAGTTATTAATCACACTCAGCATACAATATGTAAAGCTACGCGTTGTCTATTAGTCACAACTAACTGGCATCAACTATCCTAGCCGTACCCATTGCATACCAAATGGGAAATAGTTGTACATTTTTAAAGTGATTTCCGGTTCGTGACCGCCACCGCTGCTAGAAGCGGAGCAAAATGCATAGGAACATATTGCTCAATTAGTTTTGGTCCGTTGCTGCAGGCAGTATGACACCAAGGCACACCAATCCCCTCAAGATTTGAACCGAAAACAAAAACTAAAAGAGACACGTGATAAACGAGCTAGCATTAATCGAAATCCTTCCTGTGTGCATACCAACCAGTAGAACCGAATTGAAACCGTACCGAACTACATCTGTCATTGCTTCTAAATGCACTTCCAAAATAACTGTTGCCGGTTGTGCAACAAAAGCGGTAAAGGCCACTTAACATTCTTGTCAAATCAGGATACACAGCCCCTGTCTCACGGTTTTGAGATGGTGCAGCGAGCCGCCAACCGACTGAATTGAAACGTTGTAATTAATGACGTTAATTTGTTTCGTGCTTCTAAATTCAAAGGGACTCTGCACAAGCGACTATCCCGACTTCCTGCAGTTCCACGATGGACTCAAAATTGAATCTTTGAAAAATGAGGATGTGTTTTGCCCTAACAGTTCTGAATGTGACTAACAACTATACCCCTTTCGTGACGAATCAGCACAATTGTGCTGTTGAACAACAACAGTTATGCAGTTTTTTTTATCTGTTTAGTCTTTGTTCCGAGTTCACTAATACTTGCATATGTGTAAACTTTTGTTTACGTTTCGTATGTGATTTACCACAACAAGTTATCCTACTTATTACACGTATATGAGGGAGGGTGTTCCAGAATAAAATCTAACAAAAAAATCAACTTTTTAAGGGTTTTAGGATTACAATGGAGATATTTACACATGTTTTCTTTGATTTTATTGACATACGTTGTTCGGAGAACGTGTAACAAACAAGTATATCAATCAGAGCTGCGAAATATCAGTCATATCAGTTTACTACTGATTTTGCACTACCGTCACTGTAACTGTAGGCCGAGCAATATCAAAACGATGATGACCGGCAACTACTTGATACTAGACCTGTGCGCCGCCGCGCCACGCCGCCGCCGCCGACAGTTTTTGTCCCACGCCGACGCCGACCGAGGTATCGGCGGCGCGCCATACGCCGCTGTTTGTCACGCCGCCGCTTTTCATTTTTCGCGCCGATGATCAGTGCACGAACAAAATTAAGTTTATAATAAATAAAGTTGAGATAAAAAAAAATCTCGCGATCACTATCGTAAGAGATTGATCACAATCATTAATTTCTCAGAACACACCGAACACACATTCACATCTCTCTAGAAGTTTCTTCAGAGAATCTTCCAGAAGTCTTCAGCGGAACAAGGATTCAGTGATGCCTCCTGGAGATTCACCTCGGATTCCTCCAGAAAAATGTTCAGGGATGTCTCCAGGATGATTTTTTTTCATAAGATTTCTCAGGAAGATCTCGACATGAGTACTTTCAAAAATTATTTCAGGAGAATTCAGGGATGCATACTAGAGATACATCAGAGATTCATCCAGAAGATCCTTCAGGAATGCTCATAGAAGGTCCTTCAGAGATTAGCCTGAGAGTTCCTTCAGAAGTTGCTTCAGGAGTTTCTCTAGGATCTAGTCCAGGAGTTTCCTCAGATATTTTTTCCATGAGATCCATCAGAAATTCCTGGAATTTGTTCAAGAATCCCTTCTGAAATTACTTTGGGGATTCCTCTTGGAATTACTTCGGGATGCCTCAAGAAAAAAATGCAAAGATTCTTTTAGGAGTTCTTCAAGGATTGCTCCAGAAGTTCCTTCGGTGATCTCTCCAGGAGTGCGCTCAGGGGTCTCCCTAATAGCTCCAGGAGGATTCAGGGATGCCTCCATGTGTTCATAAGGAATTCCATCAGAAGTTCCCTAAGCTATTTCAACGAGAGTTCGGTCAGGTATCCTTCCAGAAGTCCCTTTAAATATCCTTTCAGGAGGATTCATAAATGCCACCTGAAGATCCATCAAGAATCCAGCAGCAACACTTCACGATGCACTTCCGAAACCTAACCCAAGTGAACCATCAGCTTTAAGTTACATGTTTGGTTTTAATTTTGATGATTGTTGTTTTTCCTCATCTGTTTTGAAATTTGCTTTTATCTATGTATGTGTTTTTTTCACATCATTAAGACATAGTCAGATGAAGATTGGTATTAAATAAAGAAATAAATAAATCCCGTGAGAAGTTTCTTCAGGAATTCCTGCAGGAGGTCTTTAGAAATTAGTCTAGGTGTTCCTGCAGGGATTCCTTCTGAAGCACCATTAGAAATTCCTACAGCAGTTCTTTCTAGGAGTTCCATCAGAGATTCCTCCAGGAATTTCAGGGTTCTTTCAAATTGTAGATTGAGATTTTTTCAGGAAGACTCACGGATGCTTTCAGGAGTTACATCAGAGATTTCTCTAGAAGCTCATTCAGGTCTTCCTACAGGAGTTCCTTCAGGGAATCTTGTAGGAGTTCCTTCAATAATTCCCTTAGGATTATAATCTGAGTATATCTCAAGGATATTTTTGAGGGATCTTTCATGGAGTTTCTACAAGAATTCCTCAAGCATTTCCTTCTGGAATTCTTTAGAGAATAACTCCTGCAAATCCTTCCCCCTACCCGGAAACATCCTCTGGATTTCGCTTTTGAGGATTCCGCCTGAAAATCCTGTGGATATTCCTACCGGAATTCTTTCGAGCATTCCCTTGGAATCCCTGCAGTGATTTCTCCTGTAATTTCTTCGGGGATTCCTCCTAGACTTCCTTCGAGGATTCCTCCTGAAATTCTTTTGGGGATTCCTTCTAATATTCCGTCAAATTTCTTTGGTGGTTTCTCTTAGAATTCTTTCGGAGATTACACCTAGAATACTTCCAGGGATTTCTTCTGCATTTCATTTAGGATTCTTCTTGTATTTCCTTCGGGGATTCCTCCTAGAATTCATTCTGCAATGTCTCCTGGAATTCCTTTGGGGATTCCTTTTGGAATTCCTTCGGGTATTCCTCCTAGACATCCTTCATGGATTCTTCCTGAAATTCTTTCGGGGCTTTCTCCTGATATTCTAACGTGGATTTCTTATGAAATTTCTTCGGGGTTTCCTCCTGGAATTTCTTTGCTGATTTCTCTTAGAATTCCTTCGGAGATTCTTCCTTTATTTTCTTCAGTGATTCCTCATGGAATTCCTTCAGGAGTCCTTCTGGAATTCCTTTGGCATTTCCTTCTGGAATTGTTTCAGTGATTTCTCCTAGAATTCCTTCAGGGATTCCTCTGGGACTTCTTGTGGGAATTCCTCTTGAAAATCCTTCGAGTTTTCCGCTTGGAAATCTTTCGGAGAATCCTCCCAAAATTCCTTCAGGGGTTTCCTTTGGGATTATTGCAGGGGTTTCTCCTTTCATTTCTTCGGGAATTTCTTCAGGAATTGCTTCAGGAATTCTTCCAGGAATATCGTCGGATATTCCTGCTGGACCATCTTCAGAAAATTCTCCTGGACTTCCTTCGGGGATTCCTCCTGGAATTAATTCGAAGATTCCTCCTTAAATTACTTCGAGGATGCCTTCTAGAGTTCCTTCGGGGATTTCTACTGAAATTTGTTAGGGGATTTCTTCTGATATTCCGTCGGGGATTCCTCTTCGATTTTTTTCGGAGATTTCTCCTGGAATTCTTTCGGGGTTTCCTCTTGAAATTCCTGCGGGAACCGGAAATTATGTCAGGGGTTTCTTATGGAATTCCTACGAGGATTTCTCCTGGATATTTTTCGATGGCTCCTCCTAGAAATATTTTGAGGATTTCTTCTCGAATTCCTTCAAAAAAATCTGGAATTTCTTTGGGGATTCCTCCTGAACTCCCTTCATTAAATCCTCCTGGTATTATTTTTCGTGGATTTCTCCTGGAATTCCTTCGGGGTTTTCTCCTAAAATTCCTTTGGTGATTCGTCTTAGATTTCCTTCGGAGATTCTTCCTTTCATTCTTTCAAACAATCCTCATGGAATCACTCCTCCTGGAACTCCTTCGGGATTTCTTTCTTAGTTTTCTACGGTGATTTCTCCTAGAATTCCTTTGGGAATTTCTCCTGGTATTCGAAGATTCTTCCTAGAGTTCCTTCGAGGATTCCTTCTTTAATTTCTTAGGAGATTCCTCCTCCACTTTCTATGGGGATTCGTCTTGGATTTCCATCGGAGTTTCCTCTTTGAGGAATCCGCTTGTGGTTCATTCCGAGATTCCTCTCAGAATTCCATCGGAGGTGACCTCTGGGGTTCCTGAAGGGATTTCTCTTGTAATTCCTTCGGGGATTCTTTCTAGACTTCTTTCGCGGATTCCTTCTAAAACTCATTCGGGGATTCCTCCTGATATTTTGTCGGGGATTACTCCTGGAATTCCTTCGGGGTTTTCTCATGGAATTCCTATGGTGATTTCTCTTCAATTTCTTCGGAGATTCCTGCTGGAATTCTTTTGAAAATTCCTGCTGGAATTCCTTCGGGAGTCCTCCTAGAATTCCTGCAGGATTTCTTCCTGGAATCCCTTCGGAGATTCTTCCTAGAGTTCTTTCGAGAATTTCTCCTGGAATTCCTTCGGAGATTCTTCCTAGAGTAATTCCGGGGATTTCTTTTAGAATTCCTTCGGGGGTTTCTTTTGAGGGCCTCTTCCTTCAACAATTCTTCTTAAAACTCCTTCGGAGATTTCTTCTGATATTTTGTCGGGGATTTCTTCTGGATTTCTTTCGGGATTCCATCTTGAAATTCCTATGGTGATTCCTCTTCGAATTTCTTCGGAGATTTTTACTAGAATTCCTTTGGGGAATTCTCATAGAATTCCTCCGGAGATGCCGCTTAGAATTCCTCCGAGGATTCATCTTAGAATTCCTCCGGGGATTCTTCCTGGAATTCCTACGGAGGTTCCTGCTGGAATACCTTTGAGATTCCTCCTGAAATTCCTTCGAGGATTCCTAATGGAATTCTTTCGGAAATTCCTCCGGAAATTCTGCTGGAATTCCTACAGATTCTTTCTCGATATTTTTCGTTGATTCCTCCTCGAAATCCTTTGGAGATTCCTTCTCGAAATTCTTTAGAAATACCCGCTAGAATTCCGTTGAAGATTCCTCCTGGAATTCCTTTGGAAATTCCTGCTTGAATTCATTTGGGAATCCTCCTGGAATTTCTTTCGAAGAATGGCCCCGGATTTCCTTCTAAAATTCCTCGAAAACTTCAGGGATTACTTCAGAATTTTCTGCAGGGATCTCTAAAAGAGATTCTTGAACCGCCAGAGATTCCTGCAGAAGTTTCTTTAGGGCTCCATACAGCAGTTTTTACAGAGATTCGTCCAGAGTTTTCTTCTTGAATTTCTTTTAGGCTCCTCCTAGGATTCCTTCTGAGATTCCTCCCTGAAATTATTTGGAGATTCCTCAGTGTAAATAGTGTAACTATATTATAAAGTTTGACAGCTTCTGAAGATTCTGAGAAAACAAAACAAAAAACTGTAGCAAAATCAATATTTAATTGCCCTTTCGAATTATAAATATTTGTTATCCCTAACCTCGAAACAGCCGCGAGTACTTCGGCTTTCCAAACTAATATAGTGTTAAGGCAGTTAAAAATTTGAAAAAATGGAAACAACGTAAAAACAAAAATATACCTATCATTTCGGCTCATTTATGCCCAACCCAACAAACATTTTAGCTGTACAGGAGTGGAACAAAAATTACTCTTGAGCAAACTTTAGTTTAAGAAACTGTTATTCAACTAGTTTTGTTTCAAAGGTAATTTGGGTTCTAACGTAAAAGTTTATGTCATTAATGGTCATGAAAAAGTTTAGACTACAAATTCAAGAGCATAATGACAACTTCTTTGCTTCGCGAATGTTGAAACTATGGTCAAATTTTGGTCACGCCGATCCACGCCGCCGCCGCCGCCGCCGAAAACTGCCACCGGCGTCACGCCGATGACGCCGCCGCCGCCGGTCAAAAATGGCCCTCACGCCGCCGCCGAGCAAAATAAAGTCGGCGCACAGGTCTTGATACTCACCCGCACTCCAGAGCACTATCATAGCAACTGAACTGATATTTTGGCGATTTTAACCAAATCTCAAATTTTTCAATGACCAACATGCAAAACTTGTTATGTATTATGTACCACATACTCAAATTTCATCACGGTAATTGTTTATTTAGATTTTTAAACGAATTTTAAAGATGGCCTATCAGTGATATCTACCCGCCATCACAATCAGTCCAGTTGTGATTAGAGTGTCCATTTCCCGGGCATTTTCCTTGTCCCGGGATTCGGGATAAAAATTGTAGCATATCCCGGGAAATCCCGGGATCCCGGGATTTTTATGAAATAAAGATTTCAGTGGAAAATGATATGAATTTCAAATTGTCAGCTATTGTCTATCCATTTTGTTGAATGGGGAATTATTGTACTGCCAGTAGTCACTCATAAAAACAGCTTTTTTAGTTTCAGAAATCCGATATATATTAGGGACCCTAAACTAAATTGCAATATGCTGCTGGAGAGCTAGCAGTACTTTTTTGATTAGTTGCAAAATGTGAATGCAATTTGCCCAAAATGCTTTTAGAATACGTAGATATTTTTTTATATAACTCTTAACTGAGCTTCTAAAGGGGCGAACATGTTTCTGTAAACTAAGTATTTTCTCGATGATTTGGATAACCATACAATACATGCCCACACAAAGTTTAATAATTATCGAGTGAGTAAACATTTTGTTTACTTGATTGTTGCAGAGGATTTCGTGATTTTGTGGTGCAATTATAGAAGTCGTCAAGAGAATGTGTTGTTAACAAAAACTGAATCGTCCTCTTGCAGGCTCCATCAAGAATTTTTGATATTTAACACCAATAATGGGCATAAAATCATGCATTCCGGGATTCCCGGGAACTCCGGGAAATCAAATATTAAATCCCGGGATACGGGAAATCCCGAAATTGCCTAAATCCCGGGAATTCTTGTCCCGGGACGTCCCGGGATGGACACTCTAGTTGTGATGGAAAAAGGAAAGTGACGGTGACTCAACACAGTACACGCTGACTTGGATCGCAGTCAGCCTATCAAAACCAGGGGTGTAAGGTCCTACCCTCAACGCCCACCCAAACATACCCGCCCACCTGCGCGCCATCTACTGTTAGTTCTAATTTGTAAACATCTTTTGTTTAATGGTTTTATAAACATCAACAGTAGCACAAATATCAGTGTTTTTCTCTCGATTTGGATGCTTACCCGAGCAGAAGGGCATACCTTATAAATACCATGCGAAGAGAAACATGGGCTCTAATACCTAAAATTGTTATTGCTGCGTTATAGTACGAAATATTATGAGAACATCACAATAACAGTTGGAGGTATTTGAGCAGAGTTTGGTATTGATGTAGTATTTGTTAGTTTAGCAGAGAAAATAACCGAAGAACAAGATTTGCTATTACATCATGAAGTCATCGAACATATGAAACATTTAATAACAAGAAATGTTATTACTTTGCTATTCAATAACTTTGGAATAACAAATACAGCAATTGAAATTGTAGGTATGCATTCATTATTGAAATAACAAGACTTGTTATTTTCTAGGTGTTATTTATACACAATTTTGGTATTCGTTTTTGTTATTTTGCCTCTTATTACCACCTAATGAAGGGCATATCAAGGTATGATAGTATTCTTGATACATACCTTGATATGTTATTCACTTGTTATTTTCTTCTGCTCGGGTATGATCAGTGTTTTTGGTAATTATCGAAATTTCCTAAGTCATAGTGTTAAATCATCCTCTCATTAGCATTAGCCTTAGCATTAAGCAACTCGCACAAATTCATAGGTGGTACAGCCCTGGATCCTCTCATTTGAGGAAAATAATCACACAGGGAGTTTTCAATTTATAGCTGATTTTCGCACTCAGAAACAAGCGAGTGTAGAGGCTTATATTTCATAATGGTGTAAACAGAAAACTGATTTTTCGAAATGAAATTTTTCAATCTAATATGCTGAATATAACAATCTTTATGTTCAAATCCCTTTCTGAATTGTTTTAGCATAATTAAACGGTATTAAATTCAGTTTTGCAATCGAAAATTGAACTTTTTTTGTTTGGTACTTACGTCTTTTTACTGGTTCTAAAACATGATAAAGGGCAGGCGAAATTTGTTCCCAACTGACAGTCAACTTACACCCCTGAACAAAATCAGCGGTTTGCCTACCGTTGATAGTGACAGAGAGCAACTCTGATATCAATTTGTGCTGTTTTATTGTAGTTATGACTTTTTGAAGTTCGAAAATAGTCGATAAACGCAAAATTGATTTGATGGACCTATTAATTTCAATGGATTTGGCTGAAATTTTGACCAATTACTTCTTTTAGGATGCCACTCAAAATTTGGAGGTGGACTTGAGAATCAGGGGACGTTTTTGAAAAAGTGGACATGCCTAATATACACACTAAGGTGAGCTCGGCAAACGCCAGCGCCATCGTAGCTCAGCAATCATGTATACTGAATCTCGGTAAAACACGACGTTTGTTAGCTGAATTCCGGCAAAACATTTCCTGATCCTCAGCAAACAAACAACATGATTGCTGAGATCTCGTTGAAAATCAAGTTTGTTGAGTGCTCGGCGGTGCCATTCTCGGTCAAATGCAAGAAAAATTGAGTTTGTAAATTATGTTGTTTTCAAAACTTATCTAGTCGAACAATTAAAAAGGGCAAATGTTTTTTGACGGATTTTTTTTTTTCAAAATAGTACTACTCAAAAACGGACAGATCTACAAAAAAAAGTAATGTATGAGTTATGTACTTTTAGGAAATCATCTGAACTTTCATTTAAAAAGTTCAAAAATTGGAAAATCATGGGAATGCTAAAATATGCATTTATTTTTTTTTGCAAAAAATGTCCATTCTAATCCGAAGAAATCCAATAGTTGTTTGAAAGTTCGCCATACATGCAAAATGGGCAAATTTTTCTTACATGTCATCTTTTAGCGTAGTTCTTGCAAACTCATACAATAATGGTCTCAGCATTCCATTAGAATAAAAAAAAATAACGGACATGATTATTTAGACTTATTCTATGTATTTGCTATAAAAACCATCCAGATTACCATTTGAAAAAGGTCAAAATTATATGAATCTAATACAATAACAAAAATGTACTTCTCAGTAAAACAAACATTTATGCTTCGTTCTTTCATTTGTTCGTTTCATGTCTAAGACACGTTGCCATATGAAATAAAAATTCGATGCCCTGTTTGTGCCAGTAATCAATAATCTCGTCGATGGGCTGCTCGCTCGACAACGGACCAGATCTTCATCGTGCGGCAAATCCTCTAAAAATGCCACGGATATCAAGTCTCAATGCAACACCTGTTCATCGATTTCAAGGCGGCGTACAACATTATCGACCGCACAGAGCTATGGTAAACTATGGACGAGAAAGGCATCTCCGGGAAGCTCACTAGGCTGATCAAAGCGATCATGGACGATGCTAAAAACTACGAAAATATTTCGGGCGAACTGTCTAGTTCTTTCTAATCTCACCAGGGACTACGGCAAGGTGATGGACTCTCATACCTGCTGTTCAATATTCCTCTGGACGACAAGCGGGGCTCAACAATCAGGGAACAATTTTCATGAAATCTGGCCAATTTGTCTGTTTTGCGGATGACATGGATGTTATTGCTAGAACATTTGGCATACCTGCACACTACCGTTTACAAGGCAAACAGAGAAGGGCCATTGTGAAATCACGAAAAAAAAGTTAACTTGATGACAAAAATGAAGAAGTGCAAATGTTTTTCGGATTGATCATCTCAAGGATCAGTATCTCTAATATAGATATGTTGAAAAAAAACCTGTGGTTTCCAATCTATGGAAACGGGCCATGTGAAAATCTTGTGAACCGCAAGTGTGACAGCAAAATGAAAATGTTTTTCGGATTCTACGCCTTTGGACCAACTCACCTGAACATAGCTCAGTGGTTCCCAATATGACGTCACAGACCAAGGTAATTTCTGAAGCATCGGCAGTGCCAGAAAGTAGGGCAAATGTTTCTCGGATTGTTTTTCTCATTTTTTTTCGATTCACGCCTCACGCAAAATAGTGGTGTTGCAAAACTCAGTGGTTTTCAATTTTGATCACGGACCGCGCGAGAAGGAAATGATTATTTTCTGGACTTCCTGAAGGTCTTAGGTGGTTTCAGAAGTTCTAAGGGCCCCAAAAGGCCTGAGAGGCGTTTCAGGGGGTCTCAGTGTCAGATGCAAAATCTTAAAATCATTCACACTTTCTCCTCGGACTTTTGAATTTTTGCGGAATCAGCATGGCCCGTCACCTCTGCTTGGGAACGACTGAATTTTTCAACGCCACAATACTGTGATATGTGCTTCTGGAGACGCAAAATCTGAAAAAAAAATCACTTTTTGTGGCATTTTCGGTACTTGAAAAATCAGCATGGCCCGAGGCCTATGCTTGGGAACTACTAGTCTGTAAAACAACACTTTAATGGAATACATGTAATGTACATGCTCCTTGAAACACATAATCTGAAAAAAATCTCATCCTCTCCTAGAACTTTCCGATCTTGAGAAGTTAACGTGGGCCGCCACTCAAGATTGGGAATCACTAAAGTATGCAACACATGATGATTCATCACACAGAGTTTGGGTTAAGCAATTTTGAGCCAGAGTATCTCCTGAAGATTAGAATCGCGCAACAATGGTCGTGGGTCAGTGGTTTTTCACGGTAGGGCGATGGGGCGCAAGTGGAATTAGAATTGATCGAGAATTTTCCTGTGGCGGATAATTTTCAGGTGATGGGGCGCATATACGCATATCGCCTCCACTTTAGAATCCTATGTAACATTATATAAGACTTTGTGTTAGCTGGGTTAGTATGTAGTAGAAGATTTTCAGTATGCTACCCTACCGGGGACACGTCAAGATCGCGCTGGTGAATCTGTCGTCTGTCAGAGTAGACGTTGTTTGAGCCGCGGCTCCACCCCATTACACCGAACGCCATTACCCCGAACGCCACTACACCGAATAGGTCACTACCCCGAAAGCCACTTCCCCGAATGGGTCATTACCCCGAAAGCCATTACCCCGAAAGCCATTTCCCCGAAAGCCAAATCCCCGAAAGCCATTACCCCGAAACATCCAGAAAATCACCTTAATAGTGCTGGCCGGGGAAAAGTTATTAGAAATTGATGAAGATGGCTATAAGTTCATTCGATTCTAAAACAGACAGATACCGATTATTTCCGTTGTGTTTTTATCATGCTCACTCGTGAAAACGATAGAAACAAATGCAATGAAATTATAAAGACACATTCATTCAATTTGTGCGATATTCAGTGTTTATGGCCGATGGATAACGACGATTCACGTGTCTATTCATTTATTAATCCTGAAGAGCTCGCTAAACTTAAGCTAATATACATATAATTGGCTTAATTTAGGTTTTTTTTTTTCAAAATTTGTTTCAAAGGCTGTTGGAAATGTCCCTCATAATATTTATACATACATTTTTTCTTTTTTTATTTTTATTAAGGTTGTTCTTTGAATCTGTCGCTATAAAATGCTGTTGAAATTTTGCAGTTCAAGTTTTATTCGAAAATATCTCTTCTTTTAAACTTGCATGTTATTTCGATGTTATAGTGATTGCTATGAAAGCTACAAGTATTTCAATCTAAAATTTTCGCTTCTTTTAAAAGTTTACTGTTTACTTCAATTAAACAACCTAATAACCATATCTCCACAACATTCGTTTTAGGCATACATCATTTAGAACTGAATACTTGCTCTAGACGATGCCTACTGGCTGGCTTTTTGATGATGAGAATGATCGAAAAGATGTCCAGCCAAAGGATGATTTAGGCCGAAAGTCAGGATAAATGCCAAATTTCCACCAAGAATTTTAGGATAGATTAGCTGTACTTAGCATAAATTTCCTTCACATTCGAATGTGGTGACATTTTCCAAATGCTGCTTTGAGTTACTCACACACGGTTGTAAACTGGTGGCAAATGGTTGTGCTGGTGGCCAAACTGCACTTCTTAAAATGTTTGCCTTCTTTTAAAAATAGGCTGTTCTTTAGAGATTGCACTGTCCAAGCGTGTACTGTTGCAGAGTTATTTGGCGGCCAAACTGTCAATATCTCTATAGATTTTTTTCCTTCTTCTCATCAGAAGCTGTTCTTTCAAGTTGGAGTGTTACATAGTATATTTGCAGACTAACTACTTACTCCATAGGGGATTTGTTCTTCTTGGAATAATAGGGTGTTCCTTCATGTTGAGTTTTTCACTGGCAACAAACTGACAACTTGATCTGACATTTTTCTTTTTTTAGAATAGACTGTTCTTACTTCTTACCGTATATGAGATTTGTCCTTCTTCAATGTATAGGCTGTTCTTTCTAGTTACATCGTTACTGAATTTATTGGCGATCATTCTATTATAATTCCATCTGGTGTAAAAATGGGTTGTACTTTCGACTTACATTGTTACATAGTTGTTTGGTAGCCATGTGGTTTATAAGCACATACACATTTCTGTTTACAGACCGTTTATAAATTACGCAGAGTTTTATGTGGAAGGGAGGTCTATCCAAAGTCTACGCTATGGACAAAAGTCTACGAGCGGGAGGGGGAGAGGTCTGAGGCGACCAAAATTTGGTCTACGTGGATTATGAATGGTCCCATAGGAGATTTGCCCTTCTTTAATTTATAGGCTGTTCTTTCTAGTTATATCCTTGCCAACCTAATTCGCAGCCAAAGAATTAACTACATTTTTCCTCTCTTTAAGAGTGTGTTATTTTTCTAATTTATACTGTTACAGAGTTGTTTAATTGCCAAACTCTCAATTCTTCCTTAAGAGATTTTCCCTACTTCAAGCAATCGGATGTTCGAGGCCCACTTTTAGATCGGTCTTATTTTCATCTAGCTGAGCGATCATTTGGTTTAGTGCTACTTTGGCCAAATGTCTTTATGATCTATCTAGTCAGAATCGACAGACAGTATTTAAAGGGTCTTTGCTGTCAGCTATATCTCATACAAGATCAGATCGCATACGTATTATTCATTTATTTTGTTTTGGGGCTATTTTTTCCCTGTAGGGGTACACAGACCCAGTTGCTTTATGCAGTACATTAGTATCCTCACTAGTATTAAGAACTAGCGATTGTTTTTTTTAGGCCTGCATTAAACCCCAGTCTGGAATAGCTTCCAAAATGAAAGCCACTACTTTCTTCGGATTTATATTCCACCAGATATCTCGGGGATGCATGATGCATCCACCGAAATAACGTTCTCTCTTCTTAAAGAGAAAATTACGCTCACAAAATAGATGTTCCGAGGTTTCAGAGTTGAAACCACAGAACCGACATTCTGATTGAATCTTTTTGAGCTTCAATAGAAAGTGTCGAGATGGGCAGTGCCCGGCAGTGGTGGAAATGGATCGCGAACGTGAGCTTACGCGCTACAAAAAAATGCCATCGCATCGCAAACCTCTGCTGTGCGATTGTGTTCGCACGCCTGTGGCTCACGATCGTACGACACGAACGCCAACGAGTGCATCGCATCTTTTACAAGTGCGATGCTTTTTTATTTTAGAGGTTCGCGGCCGATATTTTTGTAATGAAATCAAATGTTGGTAAACTTTTTCGTCTATATCATTTATTGGTATGGTACCTGACCAGTATAACCATAAAACACCCAACTAATTACCTTTAAGTGTACAAAAAATGGCAACAAACCAAGTGCTCTACATTGTGATCCTTCTGGCGAAGCAACTGCGATTCTGCTCGTTCGACATTTGTTTTGTGTTGGTTCGTCGATTCGGGAAATCGTGAACCGTTCTCTCTTTTTGGGTTCGCGAGCGCGTGAGCAAAGATTGTGTTTGATGCGAACCAAAAAACACGTCAAGCGCATGATGCTTTCCACCACTGGTGCCCGGTCAACCATCCTGTGTACACACTTGATTCGCGTTTACTAAGTTTCAGTAGTGTGTTCGTGTTTTTCACGCTTGGCACGATGAATCTCTTTGACTGGGATATTCCAGCTGCAGTATGCCAGTTTGCTCATAAGCTCTGTTTCTCCCATTTTTTTAGCTCCATCGATAGAGCACTTGATGATACTCCACAGAAGGGTTCCGGTCCATACAAGGCACCCAGAGATCCTTCTCTAACTAGCTGGTCCGCAATTTTGTTGCATGCAATTCCACAATGACCTGGTACCCAGAATAATTTTACAGTATTCCTTCCAGCCAGTTCCATCAGTAGTGTAATGCACTCCCATACTAGCTTAGAATAACATTCAAATGTGCAGACTGCCTTTAAAGCTGTCTGACTGTCTGAAAAGATATAGATATTCGCATGTCTGTATTTTCTTTTAAGACAGATGGCAGCGCATTCCAAAATAGCTTGAATTTCAGCTTGGAACACCGTTGGCCATTTACCCATTGGTATGGCGAGTTTAGTCCTGGGTTCATATACTCCAGCCCCAGTTCTATCACTCATTTTCGATCCATCCGTATAGAATACATCCTGGTCGAACCCTTGGTCCTCCTGATTCCCATACGCTCCGATCATCAATCGAAACTTAGTATGGCATATCTAAGAGATCTTAGATGATGGGGCTATCCTTTCGAATGATTTGGTATTTAATGGGTTCATTCAAATATTACGTAACGCGAAATTTGGCAATTTCAGACCCCCTCCCACCCCCACGTAACAACTTTTGTAAGGGAAATTTGAAAATGTTGTATGAAGCGTAACACAGCGCTAGACCCCCCCTCCCCTGTCAACGTTACGTAATATTTGAATGAACCCTTAAGTTGTCATTGTTTTATTGTATTATTCCTTCTTTAAACAATGCCTGTCTTTCTAACAATAGTGATAATACTGTCGGCACCGTAACTGCTATTTTTTGTTTATTTTTTTAAGATTTCTATTTCAGAACTTTTGGATATCGGCATGTCTTAATTCTAAAATGAAGACCAGTCTCAACCAAAATGTGTCAATTAGTATTGATCGACTTGAAAATATTAAGATTTATTGAGTCTGCGAAAAAAAAACATGCGATAACGGGTTTTCGGGAAATGTAGTATTTCAGAAAATGGGTTTCCGGAAAACAATTTTCTGGGGAATGGGTCATTCCGCCTGAAGTTTTTCAGGAAATGTCATAGATTTTGAAAAATTGAGTATATTATCGCCTTTCTCTGGATAGTCGCGCTCTGTGTTAAACTATATTTTGCTAACGTTTATTTTATTTCATTTATTTATTTAAAGTACGAAAAAATTGAGGAAATGATAAAAAGGAAACCCATCTTCACCTATATCCTTTATGAAAAACATATATAAACCATCATCAGAATAACCTATCCAAGAATATTTCTTCGGGTTAATGGCATTCGGGGTAGTGGCCTTTTCGGGGTAGTGGCGTTCGGGGTAATGGCCTATTCGGGGTAATGGCTTTCGGGGTAATGGCCTATTCGGGGTAATGACTTTCGGGATAGTGGCGTTCGGGGTAATGGCGTTCGGGGTAGTGGCTTTCGGGGTAATGGGGTAGAACCTTGAGCCGTATCACCGTGGGTAGAAACTCGTAATGCGTCTCTTCAATCTAGCTGAAGCCTGGACCCGTAGAAGCATGGGATGAAATTCGTCAGAATCAGTTGGCTCTCGCTAGTTGCCATGGCAGTTGGAACTTATCATTTTTTCGGATGGAAAGTATCCATTATATTAACTGAAGATTTACATTTTCCCATGACAAAAACATACCCTTCTATATTTTCCCACCAAAATTTGGGTAAACACTGAATTTAAGCAAAGGCCTAAATTTTCACATAATTATGCCTAAATGGTGAAAATGAATGTCCCCCGTGGGCCGTGAGACACATAGTCAGTGGTACTTTTGCCATCATGATAGTACGTCCTAGTCCGTAACACACCACGTTTGAATCCTTCGGGAAAACACAACCGTGGATCGTTTGAAAACATCGAAACAACGCCGGAAAATCGACAACCTTACAACGAGTAGGTAGTAGCAACAACAATCGCGTGTGGGATTAGATGAAAGCACATGAGCATGCGACAAGGCCCGCGCACTTGCTATTTTCATAATTAAATATACATAAAACGGCGATGTGAACAAGACGTGCCCTCGTCTGGCTTTTTAAAAATTGTGTGGAAAAAGAATGTGTCACGGGATGACATCCTTGGAGGGAGATTTCAATTTGCTTCCCGTTGACACTTGCAGCGCGTAGGGATGACGAACTGACTGAACCTCTGGCTTCCATAAGTAGGACTGTGTGTGTTCGTTCCCCAGATGGTATCGGTCGGCTGTCGGTCGGCTTTCCGTGCTTACATATCATCATGATACTTTATGTTTCCGTGAATGAAAGGGAGTGAAGGTTTTTTTTTGAGTCCTAGGGGATCAGAAGATATTAGAAGGCAATTTTCAATTTTAATAACGTTCCTGCATTTTTGCATAATTGTTTTCCGGTATTTTGAGGAATGGTCCCATGTGTGGATGCGGGACGTGGATTTTGCATTAAACTGATTGCATTATATTTCATATATTAAAAGGCTCTTTAATGTCACTTTAAGGCGGTGCAGAAGTTGCTGCCGAGATTGTATGTGCATATCATGTATTATGACATAAAATTGTCATCGAAAAGAGGGATCGTAAAAAAGTATTCTCGAACGATGGTGTTCGCATATTGTTTCCCGGAGTACTCATTCTTTATGATTTCACAAGCACAGTCTTCGTGTTTTCCATGCATTTAGTATTAGCCAGCATAGGTATGAGTACAATATTTTAGGAATTTCACATACTCCGTACGCTTGCCTGGCGTCCCGAAAAACTCCTTCCAGCTCGTTATGAGCTGTCAGGGCCACTGGTTTTGCCACCGAGCTGCAATATTATTGCATGGTGTGATATGTTTTAATATTTTATGGCACCGCCGCCGTCGCACCATCAGTTTCGGTTCTCATGCCCAGAACTCGCAGTAACTTATTCTCCCTGGTAAGGAGAGTGTAAGAAAGTGAGCGTACCCCGCGACGACGACGAGGACGTCATGTTGGTTAATAAAGTATCAAAAATAAATGAAATATGACCAATAAACAAACGCGTGCCGTACAAGTGGAATATTACGCTTGGAATAAGAGCGGCGGCTGCCGGCGATGGAAGTGGTTCTAAGTTGAAATGTACGTTTGTTTGTTACCCACTCGCGGTCATAAATAACCACTGCCAGCTAGGCGCTGGAGAATGCCGGGTTGCTATTTTCCCAAGAACAGGGAGTGCAGGGCCTGTCGTTCCAGATGTCAGCAACGATTCGTTGAATATGGAACTCAGATACCAGATTGTGTATGTGTTGAAATAATATAGGGGACATAGGGTATATGTACCATTCCTTGGCCTAATTTGCAAGCCGTCTCTACAATTTTCATCATAACTCATGAATTAATAGCACTAGAAATAATATGTTGACCCTATTACTCAATCTAGGCAATGCATGTTTCACGAATTGGAAGTAAACTAACGTAAATGTTCAAGAATTTGCTTAATTAAGTTGAAAAGATTCGATGCGATGGTATCCAACGTTGGTCTATTGCTTAAGAACCACTTATTATCTCATTTTTTAATATTTCTGCTGAAGTATTATCTCTGTTTATTCACCAATCTTACTTGGAAATTACATTTTCGGAGCCAAATTATCAAAAAACTGTAAATAAATTACTTAAACTAAA
>NC_085138.1:398386740-398436740 GCF_035046485.1 Aedes albopictus | reverse complement strand
GGAATCCCTGAAGCAATTTCTGGAGGAACCTCAGGAGGAATGCCTGGAAAGTTCTGGACAAATTCCTGCAGGAAGTTCTGGACAAATTCCTTGCGGAATCCCAGGACGAATTCCTGGATAAATTTGTAAAGGAATTTTCGGGGAAATTCCGAGGAACTATTCCTGGAATGAATTGCTGGAAGAATCTTGAGAGAAATTCTGGAAGCAATTACTGGAGGAATTTCAGAAGAAATTCCAAGATAAATTTCTGAAGAAATTCCAAGATAAATTTCTACAGAAATTCCAAGATAAATTTCTAAAGAAATACCAAGAGAAATTTCTGAATAAATTCCAATAGAAATTTGTAGAGTAATTCCCAGAGCGATTTTCCTGGAGGAATTGCGGTTGCAATTTATGAATGGATTCCTATGGGAGTTCCTGGATCAATCCCTGGAGGACTTTCTGAAGAGATTCTTGGGGTACCTAATTCTTATGACACCTCTTGAGGAATTCCTGGAGGAATCCTTAAAGGGGAAGTTCCGTAGAACTATTAATGGAAGAACTCCAGGAGGAATCCCTAAACGAATACCTTGAGGAATCCCTGAATGAATTCCTTGAAGAATCTCTAGAGGAATTCTGATAGACATTCATGGAGAAATTTCTGAAGGAATTGCTGGAGAAATTTTTAGAGGAATTCTGAAAGGAATTTCTGGTGGAGTGCCAGGAGGAATTTCCAGAGGAATTTCTGGAGGAATTCCAGAAGGATTTTCAGGAGGAATTGCTGCAGGAATCATCGGTGGAATTTCTGGAGGGATCCATGAAATAAATCCTGGAGGAATGTGTAGAAGAAACCCTAGAGAACAAATTCCTGGAAGAATTCCTGGATCCATTCTAGAATAAATTCCCGGAGGAATTCCTGAGGAAATACCTGGGGTAATTCCCGTAGAAATTCTTGGTAGAACTCTTGCAGAAGACACTTATAACACGCGACGCGAGACAGACACAACACTTATTATTCTTACAAAACGTTAAAAAGGAGATATAATTACCTTTTTGAGTCGACCGGTTTCGGGCTCGCTGTTGCCCATCGACAGGACGATGTCCGACCGATTTGCAACAGTCCGACTCTTGCAGAAGTCCCTGGAGAAATGTCTGAATGAAATCCTAGAGGATTGGCAGGAGGAATACCTGGAATAGATCTTGAAAAAAATCCGGGAGGAATTTTCGAAGGAATCCCTTGAGGAGTTTCTGGAGGAATCTCAAGATTTATGATGAAATACAAAGTTCGATTTCTGAGAGAATTCCAGGAGGAGTTTCTGATGAATTCTTAGAGGAAATACTGAAGAAACCGCTAAAATTCTTGAGGAAATCCTGAAATCCTGGATTAATTCCTGGGGGAGTTTCTGAAGGAATCCCAACAAGAGTTTTTGCAGGCATTTTTGAAATAATCCCGGAATTCGTTTTTGAAAGAATAACAGAAGAAATTTCCGGTGATTCCCTGGAGGAACTCGAAGTAATTTCTGAAGAAACCCGATGAACAATCCCGGAAGCAATTTCATGAGAGAGGAATTCTATGGAATCTCAGGAGAGCTTTCTTAGCGAATACCTGGAAGAATTTTAGTAGGAATATTCCTGGATAAAAAAATTGAAGAAATCAATGTCTGCAGTAATTGTTGAAGGAATACTGCTAAACCCTAAAGGTTTTTTTGTACAATTTTTTTCAAACAATTCTTGGAGTATTTTTTAATAATCTCTAAGTAAAATTTTCTAAAAGATTTTCTGGAATACATTCCTGCAGAAATACTTCGAATCATTCCAGATGCAATTATTGGAGCAAACTGTAGGGGAATTCTGGAAGCATATATGGAGAAATCTCTGTACAAATCTCTGAATATCTGCAGAAATACCTTAAAGGATCTCTGGAGTAATTCCTAAAGGAAATCTCGGAAAAAGCACTGGAACAATTGCTGGAGGAACCTCTAATGATGTCCCAGGACAAATCCCCGAAAAAATATCTAGTGCAATCCCTAGATGAATTTTTGATTGAATTTCTGGAAGAAGCCATGATGGAATCACTGAAGCAAGCTATGGAAAAAAATCTTGAAGGAATTGTTCGTGCTCATATAGTTTACGAAACTATGAACAAATCTAAAACAGTCATTTTGATTACTCAAAACAACAATACCAATTTACATATTCACATATCAGGCGCCCATCCCGCTTAAAATTCATCTCAAGTCAGGCCCCCCCTGGGCCCCCTCCAGGAAAAAACCTAGTTACGCCAATGCTGGCACTGACTGTCCCGAAGGATGCTCGCTCAGGTTATCTTTTGTTCTGGCTGGGCTGGGCAATAGGTATGGTTGGTGGCCATCCTCTTAGTGGTCAGCCGTGTGAGACGTGCGGTAAGAGAAGATTTTCGGCTGTACATCTTTCGACACGAGGAACCATTGTGGGTGGATGGTGGAACGTGAGTATGGATGGCTATCGGTCTAGTGGTTTTGATCGGACGTGATTTCAAGCAAATATGAACCATTGAGGATATCCCTAATGTGAAACTAATCGCAAATTTATGAAACCAGGTTTTTATTGCCTGATTTCCCCACTATGATCTGTTCTGCTTAAGGGTTCAAATTCGCAAACTTTTTGCAAGACACAAACAGTGAATTGAAAATGTTTGATTTGATCAAACAGAGATAAACGGAGAACATATGTTCGAGTATCGATCATTTCAAGCCCATCATCTTATATCAAACCAAAAAAAAACCTAATTAATCCACCTAGCGGTGATGGGCCTTTCTCGTGCCTTCGAAAACTCATTTCAACTAAACTCAAGTGACATGTTGATGAATAGCACACTTCCATACGTTCAACAAAAATCCATTTCATGGCACCCAAAATCATATCGTTTATCTGGGTTTTGATGTTTGAGCCTCAAATATTTCATGATTTCAGAGCCTAAACCTCCGTTTACCAGCCGCCATCTTGGATTTTAGGCAACCGTTCTAGTCGCCATATTTTAACTTCCGTCATCTTCTCCATACAAAATTTACCCATATTGCATGGTTTTATGGCATAAAACTCCATTAAATAGGGTATTCTGTTCGCAATGTTTACCAAATATACCCATATTGCATGGTTTTACATAATTAAATTAATTAATTATCGATTTTTGCGGCTTAACCAGCCGAATGGAAGTTTTACTTTATTCCAAAAGCTAGACTTTACATATATACTGGCGTGAGTGAGAAATGGACAAATTGAGGTGAAATTTGCGAAAAAGTTACTCGTCCTCTCGGTGAGACTCGAACTCACGACTCCTACTTTCTTCACGACTCCTACTACGTTTCTCACTCACGCCAGTATATGTAAAGTCTAGCTTTTGGAATGGTTTTACAGCCTAAAACTCTACTAAACAGCCGCCATCTTGAATTTGTAGCCATCATCTTGGATACACATTTTTTGACTCCGGAGTCCGGACATCTTTCCCATACCAAATTTACCCATATTGCATCAGGTATCAGGTATCAGAAAGCCGGCTTCAGAGGCACGTTATCCTCCATTTGGGACATTTGTGCCATACATATAAGCCTATTTCTTCATTTACCTGAGGGAATGGGATAAGGGATGGAATGGGACTAGGAAAGGGAAAGGTGATGAAATAGGAAGGGGTGCCCTAGAAGAGGGAATGAACGCATAAGCGCAACGAGAGCTCATAGCCCATACCACAACGGATTTAATCAGTGCCCTGAAAAGGACATTGTAAAACGCATAAGCGTTAAGAGAGCCTATAGTTCATTGAAGGTAGCTTGTGACGTCATGCGACTTTCAATATGACATTGAAAGGCACGTCATCGAAAGCATCCTCAATATTCAAGAAATCACCCAAGCAAAAACTACGTTTGACCGAGTACTTTCTTAAAAACGTATATAACTTTGTGTAAAAGAGTCACTGTGTACATCCCAAATTGGGAGGTATGTGAGTTCAAATGAAAAGGCATGTCAGCCAGACGTACATCACAGATGTGATAATCGACAATGCGTTTCAAGCATTTCAGAAAGAACGAGGTAACCAGATAAATCTGGAACTCATTCCTTCTTTATACAACGCACGCACCCTTTCGGGATAAAACTATGGAGTAATTTCACGCCATGCAAAAACTTAAAGAGTTTAAATCATGTCTGAAATACTCAAATCTCTTTGGAGAAAAATAGGACAAACCCCCATTTGCACCTGGAGATTTGAAGTAAGCAGAGCTTTTTAGGGCCCACTAAGTCGATTATATAGCTATAATTCTCAAGCGGAAGCTAGAGATTCGTAACTATACAAATGAATGAGTTATCCGAAGATATTTTGACTTGAACAGATCAGAGTTCCATTCAGGAATACCTCTTGCGGTCCGCACAGACCGCAGAGAATAAGCTTCTTTCAAAGCAATAGTTATGGTATACCACAATGGAGGGCGTTGTAGGTACAAAACCACAATGAAACTCTCTTAGAGTTGCAATGGAAGTGAGTTATCCATAAGTGAGGTCGCAACCAATTAGTACAGGTTCCCTAGTTTGTTGAGCAGGATCGCCTGAATACGCAAATTTGGCGAAGGAACACTCAAAAGTGCAAAGAAGGTCAAATGGAGACTCCTCATCTGACACATGCCAATCAGTCAACTCATAACAAATTCTGCTCATGCAGAGTTGGGTTAGGTACAATTCAATGTTAAGTTATCCATGAACTGTACTACCTAAGTAATCCATCCAACTGAAGCATCTCAAATTAATGTTTGGGCTACTTCAGATGATGTAATCATCGTAGCAATACTGCCAAATACCAGCGAAAAGATGCTGAATACAAGAGCTTGCTTGAAGGCATCAATAGGGAAATGTTGAAACATACTGTTTACGTTATTCTAAGATATAGCATGCTCGAGGCACGACACTTCATTTATAATGGAAAAAGCAAACTGGGTTCACAAGGTAACCTATACAGAAGTTACCTTACGAAAATGAACTTTTCGAAGTAGAGCCACTTGGGCTGCGCACGCTTTTTACGCTGAAAATTGATCTGAGGTTCCTAGCCGTAGCCACTACCCAAACTAGACAGGATTACACTCTTCACAATCACAGCACAAAAAGGAAACATCAACGACAAACCAAATCGGTGTCAATTGAAAAACGCCAATGGCGAAAACGCATTAAGCGAAACCATATAGGTGGTAATGTAGGCTAATTTACAACATTTGAATAATCCCGTCCTTATTTAGCCTCAAATTTGAGACTTAAGAAGGGCAACTGATTATCTCGGAGAAACGCAAGGTCCACTGTACTATTGTTCCGGTTAGTGCAGTAAGGGTGTAATTCTGTGGAGGACGCCCTAATTCTCCACAGGCTCCGTTTGTGGTTAGGTTTTTATTAGACCCCCCTAACCATTCATTCTTTGGCACGGTAAGCATAAAGCCGCATATCACCATGAATTAGGGGTCACCTGCTTAGTGGACTCTTACGACTGGATCAGGCGATCCGTAGTGTTATTCTTAGCCAATTGAGACAACCGCTACCGACACTACACAGCTATCTAGGCTGATCGGGAAAATAAGCTAACATTGATGGTTAACTTCCAAACGAGCCCGAACAGCCCTCCGGACATCTTTCCCATACCAAATTTAACCATATTGCATGGTTTTACAGCCTAAAACTCTATTAAACAGACGCCATCTTGAATATGGAGCCGCCATCTTGGATATTCTGGTCACCATTTTCATACTCCGGACATCTTCCCCATACCAATAAAAGCCACAATCTTGATTTTGGAGCCGCCATCTTTGATATTCTGATCGCCATTTTTGGAGTCCAGGCTTCTTCCCCATACCAAATATACACATATTGCTTAGCCGCCATCTCGGATTTTAAGCCGCCATCTCGGATTTTAAGCCGCCATCTTGGATATTGTGGTCGCCATTTGTGGACTCCGGACATCTTTCCCATACCAAATTCACCCATATTGCATAGCTTTCGGGCCTAAAACTCCATTAAACAGCCGCTATCTTGAATTTTGAGCCGCCGTCGTTTTGGATTTTAGACCGCCATCTTGGATATTCTGGTAGCCATTTGTGGAGTCTAGGCTTCTTCTTCATTCCAAATATACCCATATTGCATGGTTTTAGAGCCTAAAACTATATTAAACAGCCGCCATCTTGAATATTAGACTGCCGCCTTGAATTTTGGGCCGACATCATGGAATGATCTCTAATGTTGATTACCGCACAGATTTCGTCAACCATGCTAAAGGTTACAAAAATCGCCGGTAGGCCAGTTCTACCGGTGCCGGTCCGGATCACTGAATTGGTCATAACTCCGGAGCGCCTTAACCGATCCGGACCATTTTCAACAGCAAAACAATGCGGTAAAATTCCGGTTCGATTCGAGCTATAATCTGAAAAATCGGCTAATGGGAAGTGCCTTAAAAGTGAGTGAACTTTTTTTGCGCACATACATACATACATACACACATACAAACACGATCTCAATTCGTCGAACTGAGTTGATTAGTAAATGTGACTTGACCCTCCGAGCCTTCTATCGAAAATTCGTTTTTGGAGTGAACATATTGCCTTTCAGTACACTTTGGTGTACGAGAAAGGCAAAACAGGAAAGGGTCTGTCATAAGGACGTTTAGCAAGGTCACTTGACATAAGGACGTATGCCAAATGGCATACCAAACGACCTTATGCAAAATGAAGTAGGGTATCGCGCCACTTGGGCGGTGTCTCCGAGGATTTATTTGCCCTGGAATATCTTTACACATTGTTTCAAAAATTTTCCTTTACGAAATTCCTCAAGTGGTTCTTTCGGAAATTTAGAGATTCGTGAAATGTACTTGATAGAGCGTGGTTACTGGTTGTTCTGTATTTGCCGAATAATCTTTGTGTACGAGTAGTGTAGGTTTGTACCGTTATCTGCTTGATCGCCAATTCTGCGGTGTAAAATAAAAGTAAGTGAACCCAGAACTTTCAACTTTATTTCAACGGTCTCCAAAGAAAACTTCCCAAATCAAATCATCATGTTATAGATTATTTCAGAAAATCTTCCATGTATAGCTCCAGAAATGTCACGAAGAATTCTTGTACGAAATGCTCCACCAATTCCTCAATGATTTTTCACAAATTATTTCAGGGATTGTTTGAGAAATTCGCCCAGGGCACTCTTTTGGATATATATTCAGAAATATCTCTAGGCATTCGTTTGGAGAATATATTGGAGATGGCTTTAGAAAATCTACCAAAAACTTCTTCAAAAATTCTAAAAAATCTTTCTAAAATAAAATGTTTAGGAGTATTTGGCCAAAAATTTCTCACGGATTCTTTTAAAATATTTTCCACGGATTGATTCGGAAATCTTCTTCAGGGATTTGTTTAGAAATTCCCCCTTTTATAAAAAATCCACCAAGAATTATTTAAAAGCATCTTGCACGATTTACTTCTGATATTCGTCAAGTTTTTTTTTACAAAAAAAAAAATCAAGAATTTGAACGGAAATTCCTTCAGGGGTTTTTTCAAAATTGCTTTCAGAGATTTCTTCAGAATTTTATTCAAACATTTATTTAGAAATTTCTCCTGAGATTCATTCAATAAAGCTTTCAGCAATGCCTTCAGAAACTATTCCGGAGCTTTTCAGAAAAGGTTTCAAAAGTTTTTTCAAACATTTTTACTGGGATTACTTCGGAAATTCTTCCTAGGATTTCACCAGAAATTCCCACAGCAACATCCAATTTCTCCAGAAATTTCACTAGGGATTCCTCCAGAAGTTTCACAGTGAGAGAAGAGAGTGTGAGAAACTTGTGTTTGCGTTACTGTAGAAATTCCTTCAAAGATTTACCCTATTTTCTCGGGAGTGTTTAGATTTTTTTTCAAAAATCCTTCGGAATTTCTTTTTTATTATCTCACACGTTCTTCCAAGGATTTATTCCAAAATTTTCTCCGGGGTTTGCTTTAAAAATTGCTCCAGAGATTTTTTTTTTTAAATCTGTTTTTTTGTTCAAATATCTATTTGAGATTTCTTTAGAAATTTCTCCAGGAACTCCTTTAAAGAAAAGGTGAGATCCATTATGGCATTTTCTGCAGGAATTCCTATAAAAACTGCCCGTCACATTTTTTTATGGATTCTTTCAGAAAATCTCCCATTGCTTTTATTACAAATTCTTCAGAAATATCTCCAGCCTTGCAAAAAAAAACTTCCACAGATTTTTCGATAATTCTTTTGAAATGCTTCCTAGAACTTTTTTGGGATTTAAAAATTCTTTCCCGAGTTCCTGAAAAATTCTCCCAGGGACTCTTAAATAAATTCTTTCAGGGACTCCTTTGGAAACTATTCGTTGGTTTACTCAAACCCATGTGGCCGATAGGGTTCCCGGGTAGCCAGCACCCATTTCCAGAAATTTCTTCAAGAACTCCCTAAGAAAGTCTTGCACAGATAGCTTCCAAAAGTGCTTGATAGGGCAGGATCGTGCTTCCGGCGGATTTCGGGGTCACAGAACGGATTGGGTGGACACTATCACTACTGGGATCACTCGGTATCACTGGATTCACCAAAAAACTTGACTTTTGTAATTTAGACTTTAAACTTTATTCTTCGACGGTTTGGATTTGACTAACTTTACTTTATTCAATTACATCGCTTATCTACCCTACGTTGTGTGAATTATTTCGTGTAACGGAAAAGATACATGCTATAAAATTTCTATAGCAGCTGGCAGCAAATGCTGGCAGTAAGCTGTGGAATACCTACGTTTTGGGCAACGATAGACTTGAGAACTGTCAGTGCTGCATGATTTTTTTTGGGAATATTTCAAGAATTCATATCCAAAAAATTTGAACAACATACAGAAATTATTCTACGAATTGCTTGAGTTTTTTTTCATAGAGATTCTTCCAGAAATTTTTAAAAGCATTTATCTAGAAAACCTTCCATGAACTTTCTTGAATACACTCCATAATTTTTTTTAGAAAATGGTTCATGTATGCATTGAGAACCAGAAATTCAGAACTCTTTCAAGTTTTTCTCAAAATCTTTCTAAAAAAAATCTCCAAGGATTGATTTAGAAATTCTACAAGAGATTATTAAGAGAATCTTCAAAATATCTCCACATTTCTTAAGATGTTCCTTCAGGATATTTCTCTTCCAGAAGTTGCTCCAAGGTTTTTTTTTCAAGTTAGTCTTAGAAAATCCTCCAAGGATTCCTTCAGAAATTTGCCTACAGATTCTTTCAGAGATTCGTATAAGGATTCTTATGGAATGGCTGGAAGTAATTCAGCCAGGCATATCCTTATGGCTTCCCACAGGAATTTATTTATTTTTTTTAGGATTTTTATTAGGGGATTTCTCCTATTTTTTTTTTCAAAAATATCTCAAGAGGTTTCGTTAGGTATTCCAGGTTGCCAGGTGTTTCTTTAGGTATTCCTTCTGGAATTTCTCAAAAAAATCCTGTTTTTCCGAAATTCTTTCAGGGATTTACAAAAAACATCTTCAAATATTTTTTAATTTCTTCTGAATTTTCTTCAGCGATACTTTTGATAATATCTATCTTTGAAGACTCGTTCAATATACCTAGAATTACTTCATAAACTTCAGCAGGGATGTCTTCAAAAGTTGCTCCATGGATTCTTTCGGGAGGTGTTCAGCAGTTCCTTCAAGAATTGATCAAGCGGTTCCTTCAGAAATTCCTTTAAGAATTCATCCACGGGAATGTTCCAGTGAAGGGGCGCTAAAATCGGGGAACCTTGACTACCTAGCTCTGATTTTACCATGACAGCACTGGAAATAATTTATCACACATTTTGTTAGTAATCTGCCCAACCATTACTATGATCTTTCTTATGGAATTTACAAAATTTTGGAAATCAATCGTCTACGTACACGCCAAGACAGGAAATATTACGAATCTCGGTGAGGATGTCATAAGAAATGTTGAAAGAAACTTGTTAGAAAGTTTTGAGGAAAAGTATGGCAAATGTGCAGTTTACATGCATCCGCCAAAAATGTTGTCATTGCTAAGGGATTACCCCATATACTCCGCTCATCGTGATCATCGACAAAGCGAGATATATTCATAAAAAAAATAAGTCAGAAAGGGAAGTATGAGATTAATGTAAATATATAAAACCAAGTATGTCAAGAGCATGGTCAAGAGATATGCGATGGCGCTATTTTGGGTGCTCCACAAAACAATTTATTGGTATAAAGTGCTCGGCGTGTAAAAAGACTGAAAACCCCTCCATTAAAAGTCATGATAACACAAACTGCAACTGATTGGATATTAAAAATTTAAGCATTCAAAAAATTACATAAAATTGAGGGCCCACTAAATTGAGATATACCTGTATGTCGCCTAATTAAGAAGTATTCTAGGAAAACCCCATCATGCTTTATTATTTAACGTATTTTGTCTGTAATTTTCGCCGAAGGAACATTCTTGCTGGAATTGTTTTTTATGAGTTTTACAAGGATTCTTCTAAAAATTTCTTGAAATTTCTCCAAAATTACCTCCACTATGCCGAGAGAAATTCCTTTGAGGATTCTTTTAGGATTTACCAAAAAGAAAATCTGGACAGGAAGTAGATTCTCGTAGGATTTCTTGGAATTATTTTTAGCAAGAATTTATCTAAGGATTCATTTTCCTCCAAGAATTCCTCCAGAGATTCTTTCGGGAAATCCCCCAAGAATATTCCTTCGTGCTTCCTCAGGAGTTTCTCGAGAATTCTCAAAAATATGTCTTGAAACTGGTAATCGGGTTTCCTCTGAAATTTCTTCCAAAATTCCTCCTGGGATTCTTTAACGTATAGAATTCCTTCAAGGATTGCTACATAAGTTCATGCTAGTGTATTCCGTTCCGCCATACTTTTCTGAAGCAGTTAGTTCAGAAATAATATCAGAATTTTTCCAGGAGTTTTTCTTTGGGCTTTCTCTAAAAATTACTCTAGACTACCTCCAAACGTTACTTCAAAAGATGCAATTACAGGAGTTTTGTTTTTCAATCATATTCGAAGAATCTTTCAAAAATTTCTCAAGGGTTGTTTTTTAGAAATTAGAAAATTTTCCCAGATTTTTTTTCAAAATGTTTTGCTTGAGTTTCTCCTAAGATTCTTCCAAGTATAACACCGTTATTCAGTGATTTTCTCGAACATTTTTTATAAACTGCTGTAGAAAATTCTTGAGATTTTTCTGCTAGCTCCTTCAGGAGTTTTTCTAATAGTTCCTTTATGTGTTTTCTAGGTATTGCCAAGGATTTGTTCAGACCTTTCTTCAGGTACTTTCAATTTTTCTTTTCCAAAGATTCTCTCAACGATTACTGCAAAAATTACTCCAGAATCTATTCCTTGTAATTTTTCAAGGATTTTTTTCAAGATATTTTTTCTATGAATACCTGCAGAGAATTCCCCAGTTCTTCCAGGTATTGTTTCGAAGATTACTTCAAAATTCATGTTAATATTCATTTATTGGTTCACTGAAGAATTCCTCCAAGATTTTCTGTTTCAGCAGAATTTCCTTCCAAAATTGTGGTTTAGTATTTTTTATGTATTTTCATGTTATGAATTGTGTGTAGGGTAAGTGTACCAATTATGGCTATAGTACCAATAATTTGCCATAGTTGATTTTCACCCTATAACGATGTTAATCAACAAGAAAAAATTTGTGAACAATAGATCACGTTCACAAAAGATAGTCGCACTCATTCAAACTCCACATTTTCCTCAAATCATGGTAGAAATAAATCATTTTCCTTAAAATTTCGGCTTCCTTGCACCCTTTTTCGCCATAGTGTACCAGTTATGGCTAACCCCATAAGGAATGCATGCAAATAGTGCGAACATGAACCGAAGTTAAAAAATATAACCATATCTGGTACAGGGTTCCCATCATTGGCACACACTGTAATCAATACCAAAAGTAGTTTTGGCTCCGTTTCTATATTTTTCCTGTAAAGTGTGGAAACTAAGTTGTCTTTTAAGTTATTGATGGCATTCGTTGGTCTTCTCGTTATTTTTGTATAAATAGCTTTGCTTAGGTAGTGCCATAATTGGTACACGCACTCTAGTTGAATAGGATGTTTTTTTCTGAGAATTTCTTCAGAGTGCTTCCAAGGATTCCAGCAGTACCTTTGCCTCCGATTTCTGCAGACATTTTCTAAGTTTTTCCTTAGAAATTTCCCTATGGATTTTATCAGGAATCCCTCCAAGCTTTTTTTTTCTTGGAATTTCTTGCAGAGTTCCTTTATCAGTCTCCTATGTTTTTGAGTCTGACAATTGACATACTATCTTGAGGTTATTTTTTAGGTATACTCTTAGGGGTTATCCCAGGCAATCATCCGGGAGTTTCTCAAAAAAAAACTTTAGAAATTTCTTTAGAAATGCCTCCACAAAATTTCAATAATTTATTCTAGGAATTTACAAAGGATTTGTATGAGTTTCAAAGGGATTTCCTGAAACCTTCCTCTAGGGTTCACATAGAACTTTCTCCAGAGGTTCCTTAAATAATTATTCAGTGATTTTTGTGGAATTTCTGGAAGAACTTCTGAAAAATCCCTAGATCAATATCTGAACAATTTATACGGAGATCTCAAAAGTCATCCCAGGTGATATATCTGATGGAATCGCAACAGCAATTAAAAAAAATCCTTGTAGGGAATCGTGCCACTTGGGCGGTGGCTTCTATATTCGTCTGTTTTCCACTATAACTCAGTCAAATTTGAACCAATTGACACAACTTTTGGAAAATCCTTCCAAATAAACGAATAAGTAAAAAAAAAACTTTTGGAATGTGGTGAGATAGGTATAGTATCTACCCGTGTACAACATTCCAAGTCATTTGGTTCAAAATTGACTGAGTTATAGTGGAAAACAGACGAATATAGAAGCCACCGCCCAAGTGGCGCGATACCCTAGTAATTCCTACAAAAATCATAGATAAAATTTGACGAAAAATTTTTTTGCAGAAAACCTAGGGAAGAATTTCTAAAGCAATCTCTGTAGGATTAATAAAGACAATTTTTTTAAGAATTTTACAAAAACTACATGGAAGAACTTGCAAAGAAACTCCTTGCTGAAACTCCTGAAGCAATCCCAAAAATTCTGAAGATGACTCTGAAAATAGAAATATTTCCTCAAAGGACCTTCAGAAGAAATTCTAGGATGAACTTTCAAAATAAATCCGTAAAGAAATTCTGAAAAAAATCTTCAAAGGGATCTCTGTAGAATGAATCTATGGAGGAATATCCGATGAAATCCCGGGGAATGTCAGAGGAACTTCTAGAAAACCCTTGGCTGAATTCCTGAAAAAAATATAAATTCCTGGAGGATTTTCTAAACGAATTCTTGAAGAAATCTGTTGAAGAATTTCTAAAAAAAATCCTAAATACCTGGAGTAACTGTTTCGAAGTGACTTGTCAGTCTTGACAATAATAAAACACTATCTATCTATATATATAAAAATGCAGTGGCATACGTGGGACCGCGCATAACTTGCGAACGGGTGGTCCGATTTGGGTCGTCTAAGTTTTGTTCTGTTAGTTTTCACCCAAGGAAGGTTTATGAGGCCTAAAACATGGGAAAATAGATAGTTTTTGAAAATCGGGTTTTCATACATTTTGAACGGAGACTTGGGCGCTTGGCTAGGGACTTGAAACATCAAAAATCGCAGTAGGCAAGACAAAGTTTGCCGGGTACAGCTAGTTTATTATATTTTGTCCGACGTTCGATCCGTTTGAAACCTTCTTCAGGGACTCAATAGTTACAGTGTAATTTGGCAGCAATCGTGCGGGAAAATTCGAACCAAAACGACAGTCACAGATTTTATCGAACCACACTGGACGAGAACACTGAAACTATTGAGTCCCTGAAAAAGGCCCAAACGGACCGCAACGTCGAAAAAAAAAATCAAATAAATGGTGATTTATTTTTTTAAAGACTGACAAGCCCCCACGAAACAGTTTCGTAAAACTGTCGAACACACCAACGATACCTGGAGAAACGCATAGATAAGGTGTCTGCAAAGATCCCTTAGAAAAAAATACTCTTGAAATATTTCTAAAGGAATTTCCGTAGAGATTCCTAGGATACGTTTTTGAAACAATCGATGTAGAAATTATTGGAGTTGACATAAGAGGAAATTCCGGATAATTTTCTGGGATAATACATGGATTAATCTCTGGAAAAATTATTGCCTGCCCTGTATCACTGAAAGTAATAATGCAAGCATCTCTAGAGGAATTCATGCAAGATTTTCTTATAAATTCATGAAGAAATATCTGAATTCATTTAATGGAATCTCTAGAGCAAATCCTTAACAAATATCTGGTGGACTTCTTGAAGAAATATCTGGACAAATTTCTGAAGGAATATCTGGACAATTTTCTGAGGAATTTTCAAAAGAATTTCTAAAAAAATCTTTGTAGAAAATTATGAAGGGAGCAATTCGATTATGCCAAATGTCTTACCTTATCCTGTGACTTTATACAAATGACTTTATGCCAAACATCCTACTCCCAGTCCCAACAGCAACCACCTCCATGTCATCATCATAATTACAACCAAAACAACACCTATGTATGTGTAAATTTTAATACGAATTCAGCCTTTAATCAATTCTTGTATAATGACACATTCCACATTCCATTAACAATATAACAATAAAACAGATCATTTTTAATTTCCAATATTAATTGTTCAATACATGCCCGCTCTCACTCAGCCGACCCTAGCTCTCATCCATCGCCTCGGCAATCAACTGCTGTATCTTGATTCGCACCGACAAATTCTTGCGGCCCGGAAGTTTTTGCATGAATGGATGCAAACTCATCAGAAAGTTGTAATCCGAGTCGGCCTCCAGCGTCGGACCGCAGCCCCTCTCCTGCCCACCCGATCGACTGCGTTGCTCGACGTCCATCGGCTCCGTTTTGATACGTGCTCGCAGCTTGTTTTTGAACGTCACTTCTCCGTATCCGTGCTCGGGAACTTCGATCACGTCCTGGCTGGATCTGGCGCCCGTCTTGCCGTTGTTGTCATCTTCGAGCTCTTCCGTTTGTACTGTTTCGTACGTTTCGATCATGGTGAGGTCTTCGGGGTCGCTCTCCGCAGCGGTGGTCGCTTCGACCACCGACTCCTGAGGCTGCTGAATGATTTCAAACGACGGTGGCTTAGCATCGGCGTAAACTACCGTGTAGGATTCCACCACTTCGGCCTCGCTCTCGCCCATGGAAGACGACCCAGCATGGTTGTTGTGCAGCTCGTTTGTCATCGGTTCATCCGTTTCAGTTTGCGAGTCATGTTTAGAGTCCGAGCCGTACTTCCAATGATCGTCCGATTTGAACTGAAGGTTTGGCGAGGTTGCACCGCTTTTCAGGATGCTATCGCGGGTGCGAAAGTGACCGAGAAGGAAGGACATGCGATCGAACAGAGGCCATGCGGATTTGGTTATTTCTCCGTCTTCCATGCGCTTCACCTCGCGACGGAAACTATCGCGGAGGGTCTTCCAGCGGACCTTGAGGGATGATACTGGGGAGAAGAAATGAAAGAATGATAGGATTAATTGTAGAGGTTGGACTGGGAAGTTAACTTATTTCTCGGGAGATTTCGGCTTTCGTTCAAAGGAAAGCGATGATTTTCTTATCTCATCGTCTACACACTAATATTAATCTACAGTAGAAGGCTTTCTTCGCCGATTTGCTCAGAGATTTCTCCAGGAATACATCAAGTGATTTCCACAGAAGTTTCACGAAACATTCCTCAAGTAACTTTTCCAAAGACAATTCAGAAAATTCAAAGTTCAAGACAAACGCGCAATTTTATTAATAATTTCTAAATACATTCGTCAGAGTTTTTACATGCATTTATTATAAGGATTTCCGGAGAAATTTATTTGGGAATTCTAACAATTTTTCACCTCTTAGAATCCTTCCATGGATTTCTTTAGGAAGCCTTCCAGACATTTTATTCGTATTCTGTCAAAAATTCTAACAGGGAACATTATCAAGGATTCCTCCAATAATTATTTCAAAGAGTCCACAAACAACTTACCTAGATTACCACTACTAATTTGTTTAAGATTTTTTTTGCAAAACCCTCCAGAGATTTTCGAGGGATTGCTTCAGTGGACTCTAGAAGAGTCTATTCAATAATGCAACATGATTTGAATCCAACGATTCCATTTGTCATTCTATTGCAAATCTCTACCATAACTTTAGTAGGATTTTCTATAAGATACTAACAGTATTTCCGCCAGTTTTCCTCCACTGATATAACCTGACTACCAGTGAGTTTTTTTCAGCTCTACTGGAATATATTCTCAGAGTTACACCCAGAACTTATACAATTATCGTTTTTAAAAATTAACTTGAAGTAAATGTGGATGATTGATGGGAAAGATACATTTAATTTCTCAATAAAATTTAAATCAAATCATTAGGGTAATTTTCCAATGGTTGCACGGCTAAACATTCGCCAATTGGGTTCTTTAGGGGTATCCAGATTATTCCATAATCGGAATCTCCTTCCAAAAAATAGTCGAAATCCAAAATTTCATCATTTTTGGTGCCAGGGAACTATTTTTAAAATGCATTTAAAGTTTGTATGGGGAAATTTTTTTGTTCGTGATGAACTGTCATTTTATCGATTGAACTGTCATTCTATCCACAAAAATAAAAACAGTTTTGTTTATTTAACCGTCAAAACAAAGGTATTAGAGCGCAATAAAATCACATTATACTAAGAAAAATGAGCTCTTTCTATTAGGATATATAAAATAGCAATATTTTGTTCGCTAAACAACCCAATTGTTGCTCACCTCATAAGAATAACATGGAGTGTGCAACAATAGGCGAGTTTTTAGCCGTGCAACAATTGGAAAATTACCCTACTTATTGAAACTTCGAATAAAGCCAATTTAATATGCGTAAAATTCCGAAAATACTTCCTTGAAAAATATATTTAATTTTTAGGATTAGGGAAAATATCAGCTCAAAAAAAGTATAACTTTGCTAGACTAAACCAGTGTTTCTCAAATACAAATTTCGTAACAATACAATCATTTGACAATAAAAAAAAATCTTGAAATAAATTCCACAAAATTTAAAATTAAAAGCTTTGTGAAAATGTTAAAGTTGTTCTAGTATTTATGGTTCATCGGAACCTTTACGTTTCCACACGGTTTCTGTGGCAAAAATATTATCGAAAGAAAATCATTATCGCTCAGTCACCCACCAAATAAAAGCTAAGGGTCTTTTTCGTTAGGAAAATAATGTTCTATGGGGGGTTTTAAGACCATTTTACAATTTTTCATGATTTCTAGAACAAATTCAAAAGAAATTCCAACTTTTTGGGTCGTTAGGTTGCCATTTTTTAACTCATAATGGATACCTGGGATCGTTTAGATCCCAGAGCCATTTTGAAGTGTTCGCAAAAAAAGGTTGGAATGACATATCAACCCCAAATAGCAATGGTATACTATGTAATATTTTTGTAATATTTTTGAGGCCAAAGGTGAACCGTAAGATTTTGTACCCCTGGGGCCCATTGAACCTCACAACACAAATAATTGTATCTTTTGATCGTGACTTCCTAGAATAATGATGTTTATGACAAAATTGTTCAATTAGACCACCAATGACCAGCAATGTTATGACGAACACATTGATTCGGGATTGGCCCAGTAGATGGCGCTATTAAAATTATTGGTGTATTCAAATTACGGATTAAAAATTATATTTAGCCTGAATATTTCGGCATTCTGAATGTATAGAAAGTTTGTGTCTTCGGCAAAAATGTTAATACACTAAGGACTATTTGGTGATGACAATTATTATGAAGTTTTTCAGCAAGATGGCGCCAATTAGCCCATGCATGCTCAATAGACATGTTCACTAGGGTGGCCCACACTTATATGAAAAACAAAAATTTCGAAAAATATCAAGTCTTACCTCCTACCCAAGTAACAATTTAAATTCCTTTTAGATTTGTTTATTTTTATGGAAGCTTTATCATAGCATGAAGAATTCATGACTCATTTAAAGTTGTTTTTATCAAGAGAAAATAATCTCCGTTCGTATGCGGTTTTTAAGTTTTCTTCAAGCTAATTATGAAAATCGCGCATAAAACAACTTGATTCACTAAGGCATTCAATCTTATAATAAGTTTTAAGCCGTATTTGAAGTTATTTTCAACGCATAACATCAACAAATTTTATTAAAAGTTTATGCTTCGTTTATTCAAGTACAATTCATCTGAGTTGTTCTCCTTTAAAAACTTCTTAAAGCTTTCAATTCTTGAGCTAGAGCCTCTGCCCTGGAACAAGAACAAAGCGGAGTAATAAACAACTATAAATAATAAATTATGCAACAAATTGGCTTTCTTATGCAAATATAAACACTCAAACATTTTTGCTCACTGTTAATTTAGCCGTTTTGGCGTTCAAAAGTAATCATATCGACGAAATATTCATTTTATAGCCAATCAAAAATGCGAGTAACTTGCTGCTGTCGTCCAACATTCAGCCAGTTACTCACACAGACCACAGCAACTTGAATCAAAAATGAAATGGGTACTTTCTGTGACTCTTCGCATGCTCATACTAAATAGTGTAATACTAGTAAATTTTAGTAATGCACTAATTAAATACACGATACCGTGATTTCGGGTGAAATTGATCAGAGGGGTGGAATTGATCGGCGCGAGGGCCATTTTTATTTGTTAAAAATAACGCTTTAAACCTAAACCATTTTGTAAAAAATGTCCATCATATGGCTTAAGAGTTATTAAATGATGAGTTTACATGTTTTACAGCCAATTAGTCACATATTTCTGTATAAAATTCAATATTTTCCTAAACTGCGTGCTGGACGAACTTCGAAGACACTTTCAAACTTTTGTTACCGTAGCTGTATCGCAAATGCAATGAATATTGGAATGAATGTTTCTAGTTCCCAAGTATTCGCTAAACCCGATTTCGTCATCAAAGGTTCTATAAATATTGAAATTTATGTATAAAATTGTACTTTTCTGGAAGTTATAACATATTTAGTACAGAAATTGCATACTTTTAGGCGTTTTCTGAAGATTTATTAAACTTTAAACTTAAATAATTAAAATTTTAGTAAAGTTGTAAAAGTTTTGCATAGCTTTTCGCACTCTGGGGTGGTTGATTCACGCGGAAAAAATATTTTCAGCACTAACAACAACATTTCACTGACTGATCAATTTCACCCCGAAAGAAAAATTTTTGATTTTTTGTTTCAAATGATATTTTTTGTAATAAAATAATTTGCAGTAGAATTTTCAACCTCGTTGACTGATGAAATCCATGGTCGTACTTGTTTTAAAGCATTGAATTTAACCATATCGATATTCAAAAATGATTCGCCAAAAACTGCGAAAAGTGATCAATTCCACCCGAAATCACGGTACTATAGTATCATTGGCACTTCCTGACGCAAAATGTACAGAAACAACTTTCTAGCTCCAAAAAGGTAAACAAACAATTGTCAAAGGCTGTTACTCTTGAATAAAACGAATAAGTTTCATTTAAGACGAACAAATCTGCCTTAAGATTATCACTAGTAAAAACAATCTTCAATAAATGTTGTAAATTTCATGCAAGGCGACTTGGTTCCATCATTGTTTTGAGGTGGTTTGGATTAAAGGTAATAACAATTGATGGCGGCTGCATGAGTTTGGTGCGCTTGGAACGGCAGCCATGTTTAGAATGAACTGAAAAAGTCTACGCCGACTTTTGTTTTTATAGGAAATTTATGTCTTCGCATATTAATGAATGATATTATTTTTGAGGCGCTTTGTTATTTTCGTATGTTTTGGGTGGCATATGAACGACAAAATGGGTATGGTACGGAAAATTTTGATTCCCCGTCATCAATGATCTGTCAGGCAATTTTAATGCTTTAGCCATTTCAATTTGATGAAAATTAATTCGCAGTTCATTTAACATTTCATCCATGAAACAAAACTAGTTCGCATATGCATAATGCTGCATAAAAGATTTCATTTATTATGCACTATTAGCACTTTAGAGAAAGACATCTAAAAGATCAACATGCCTCAAGCTATTCTTGTTAAAGTTTTATGAAGTTCTTCTAATCAACCATCAGTGTAAGTACATAAATACAACTAGTTTCAAAGCAGTCTTCAAAAGCAGCCTTGAAGATCTCCTGAAGAGTGGACCAGATTAGTCTTATGGATATTTTATGCCTATTTAATCTCGGATTTGCAGAACAAAGAGCTTTATTGCTAAGTTTTTTTATTCAATCTTAGAAATTACTTCAGGATTGCCACAAAAGTATAATTGTTACTTGGGTACCTTACTTTCATTATTGATATTATTCCTTTACATGTACTGGAAAAACAACAATAAAGTTTATCCTCACTTTGCCTAGGGTATAACTTTACCGTCTTACCCCGCTCGTTCGACACGTTTTAATTCGACACTTTTTAATTCGTACCCCGCTTATTCGACACATGTCGAATTAAAAAGTGTTGGAATGTCACAGCGATGTACACTGTAAATGCAAAACAGCTTAATATTGCGCTTATACTCGCACCCGCAGCAGCTCCTCTTGCAGACGCTAATTCCGGAAATTCAGTTTTGGTGCTATTTGACGCCCAAACCGCCTGAAGATCAACCGGAATCGACTGAGGATGGCAACAATCGTAAAAAGAACGAGCTTTTCATTCGCACCACCGCAATATCTGTTGAAATCATGTTTCATAACAAATCCGGAAATCAAAACAAAAACAAAAATAGAGTTGCCAAGTTTCAATGAGCAACGTGGTGTAGGGTGACCAGTTTGTCGAATTAAAAGTTTACCCCGGTTATTCGACAACAGTCGGTGTCGTATTAGCGGGGTATTACCAGGCATCGGATCGATTTGCGGTCTTCGACAAAGTTGTTCGGTATATAGTCACCTACAATAATACCAAAGGGTTTAATTGTTGAACGCAACCTATCAGCAAACATCTAGAACTCAAGATTTCTGCATACATTTGGCCAGGTTTTCCCATACAAACTTCAAGCCTGTTAAGCGCCCCCTTAATCTTGACCGATTTTGCTCAAATATTGAACATAGCTTCTGGGAGTCCAAAACAACTGATTTAGGAGGTAAGACTAGATATTTTTTGAATTTTTTGTTTTTCATATAAGTGTGGGCATGTTCACATTTTAGAAAATGTCTTGAATCCCACCGGTCAAGTAAGTATCATGCCAAAACGAACCTCTGGTCAAATTTTCAGCTTGATTGATAAAGATATCGATGTGCTTCAAGTCGATTCGGTAATTTCGGGCTTCTCTACACTTTAAAAAATCATAACTATTGAACGGAAAGACATACAATAATGATTATAGCTCGAAATCAAAGCTTGTCATATTCCACAAAAGTTTCGCATAAACATTTGTACAATTCTTGCAAGTTTTATCAGTAATAAATTGAGATTTGTTCTAAGTGGTACCGAAAATGCTGTTATCTTGGAGTCAAAATGGCCTGAGAAGCATGCAGGGCCGGATTTAAGGGGGGGAGCGGGCCATGGCCCCGGGCCTCCACATTTCAGGGGCCCCACAAAATGTTACTTCAAATGGGAACCGATAAAAAAGTAGCGCTAGAAACATCTTGATTTAATTTTTATCACAACTACTTCTACTCTCAAGATGTGTGTGGAATATTGTGCTTCAAATTAGAAAGATGCAGATAACTACCTTTCAATAAAATTTCAAACTTTTCCAGAAAGTTGTTAAGATTTTTAAGGTTTGAATTGATCACTCTTGTGCGACGATAATATCATTTTCATTTTCATTTCATTTTGCAGCATTTGGTGGGACAATGAGAGCGCAAGTCAGTCCAAAGCCGATGATAAGGAGGGGTAATGGCTGAATAGTCTTTGCTGACCACATAAACGCCATGGGATAGGAAAATGGTATTTTGGTATGGGATTAGGGTGTTGGTACAGACTTGACAATATCAATGCTATTCAGATGCAAAATAATTTTAAGGCTCAATAGTGAATCGCATACCTTCCAAAACAAAAAAAAAAAAACAAAAATCCACAAAATGCCAAGCAAGTGATAGAAAGAAAAAGCGCCCGATTGTTTATTTTGTCAATTAAAACAAACGGAAACATCTACCCTCTCCGACTCGCCAGTCACTCCGGGAAAAATGTTCCTTCAGTTTTGGAAAACATATTATCCCCAATTAAGCCTTTAATCGAATTGTCCGCGTGGTCTTGTAGTACCCCTGCTAGGTAAGAACCAGTCATTGCCATACATATTAAATGCTAGACATGACCCCATGGATAGCATTTGCATATGTAAAAGCTTTGCTGATGTGACTTTCCTATTAGGCAATTCCCTCATCTCATGTTTGTCTTCAAAACCTTGTCAAGCTTAGAAAATTGTAGTTAATAAACAATACATTACAAGGTTGGAATTCCCATAGAATGAGATCATTCATTCGCACTACAGGAGATAATATCACATTGGCTGATTACAGTACAAATGCGAAAAATCTCCCTTTTCCCCCTATCCGCAACCCGGGGACGCGCCCTGTTGGATTTCGAAAGCCTCGGAGAATATCACAAATCTTCAATGGCATTCCCACACACTAACCCTCATTGCCGATTCAGGGGTCTGACTGGGCCTATTACCCTCCCTCAGTTTGTAATATTCTCACCAACTTGGAATTATATTTTCCCGGCACATAAATGACTTCGACAAATGTTCGTTATACTATGCAGCAACATGATCAGTTTAACTATATCAGATGACTTGAAGATCTGATTTTTACAAAATTGTTTGCCATTGATTATACATTCAGCTATTCCAATCATTACTGCAAAGCACATCGACTACATGCCTGAAATCAAAGCTTCCTGGAAGATATAATCCAAGCCCAGGGATCACTCTTGTGCGACGATAATATCATGTACGAAATCACGAATCCAACAGACGTTGAACTTGCTCATTCGTAGATTTTAGCTTCGGCTCTGTACAATGAAACAAAATGCACAAATGTCAAACGTTTTCACTAACCAAGCGTTAAAAAAAATTGCTTCGTAGAATGCAAAAATGCTATAGGGCTCTGCATTGTTTTGATTTTATATGGGATTTTGACGTTTTTTGGCCTTGTTGTTTACAAAATTTCTGTAAGAGTGAAAGAGAAGGAGAGAATTTCATGCAGTGCCCTATTCTTCATTACACCAACAAAGCTAGCCATGAAAATGTTTGACACTTCTGAGGTCATTTTGACAGACCACACACATGCAGGAAAAAGACGGATCATATATTCTACTTTATCGATCTTGTCGCCGTCCTTTTCAAGCTCATGTTGCATCTGTCAAAATTAGAGGGTCTTGCCCGGGATTTCCCGGGACAAAAATCCCGGGAAATCCCGGGATCTGAAAAATCCCGAATCCCGGGATATTTTTCTTAAATTCCCGGGATTTCCCGAAATTAGAAAACTGGCAAAAGTGTATTGTATTGAAACATAACAATTCACACAAGACGTTTTATCCAAGGTTTTTTTCATCAATGTTTCCATTTTGCATTCGATTCTACAGGGCTGGTCCAGCGGCCATCTTTTTCTAAGAAAATCATTTTTTTTATGGGAATCCTTGTGAATATGCAACTGATTTGGTAGAATATCATAATGAGGATTCGAAGGATATATGCAATTTTTCTTGCAAAATTTATAGTTGCAGAATTTGTAGACGTTTTCCACTGAGCATGTCAAATATTTCCAAGTGGAACTTCTGCAATTTTTATTTAAGATATCTGAAATACCTGTAGCCATTTTTGACAGACTTCTCAAGTAAATCTGATGCTGAAAGATACTAGATTTCTAGAGTACTACATTTTCAGAGGATTTTAAAGAAATCCAGTTAAAAAAATGTATTGATATTTACGTGAAATGAGAAATTTTAACAGAATTGTGGCGAAAAGTCGCTCACATAAATCACAGAGTTTTGGGAGGCTTTCATCTAGAAAATTTGTGTAAACATCCTCAGTGCGCTTCTGCTTTACCAACATCAAGCAGGCATACGATTGCAAAAATGGTTTAAATGGTCGATAAAATAATATCTGAAATACACTGCCTGTTCCAGTAGTGATGTAATTTTATAAAATTAGAATAAAAAGAAAGTAATAATTTCTTTCGAAAACAACAAGGAACATCTGGAGATTGCCAAAAGAAAAAAGATAATTACACCGTCTTCGGCCAGAGGCCGCACAGACTGAACATTACTAAAATTAGACAACGGACAACACATAAAACACTCAGTGGCCCAGTGGAGAATTTTCCGTTTGACGAAAAGTTTTCCCCGATTGGAGAGGGAAACGAACCCACATTCCGAGGCTTACTAGACACCTAAAAGACTGACGCCGCTAACCGCTCGTCCACGAAGTCCACAAAGATTGTATTTTTTCTAAATATATCGAAAACAAGACCAGTGAAACTTCGTGATAAATTTGTCAAAGTCAAAAAAAGAAACGTCTGAAGGTGGAAAGACATTTCTTATGAATTTCATTGAAGAAATTTTGTAAGAAGTTTTAAAAGATTCTTTGAAGAAATTATTTTAAAGGTATATCGAATAAATTTATTTTAAGAATTTTTTAAGCAAGCAATTTTTCAAATCAATTCAAAGTTTTCCACCTCTCCTGGTAGAAAAAATCTCAAATTAAATCCCAGAAATAACATATGGAGAAAACACTTGGATATTTCATTGATCCCCAGAAGTCTTTGTCAATTAGTTCCTCTAGGAATAAAAATATAGTTTGAAATAAGTTAAAAAATCGACGACAACTTCAGTAGGAATTCCATCCAGAACTTTTTCATGTCTTACATGGTTAAAATGGGGCTATTTGTTTTTTTTTTTTTTTGTGAAATTTCATCTTTTTCGCAAATTCGAATAAATAAAAAAAAATCAAAAAATATGTTTGGAAACGCATTTCATACAATTTTTCTTGGTTTTTGGAATATTTGGATTTATCCCGGGATCCCGGGAAATCCCGGGATTTAAAAATTAAAAATCCCGAATCCCGGGATTTTTTTCAGTCCGGGAAACAAGACCCTCTAGTCAAAATGACCTGTGAATTGTTTGTCATTTTTAGGTTAGGTTCGTTGGTGTAATAAAGAATGCAGTCATCACTGATGATTGATTGGACCGCAGGAGAAAACAAAGCAACCTGTTTTCATGTGCATATGGAGTGCGTATGCGAGAAGAAGAAAGAAAACATCTTCTTAGTTGGAAGTAAAAGTTATTGATAAACAGAACCTGAGTGGAAAACGTTCTGGTTGTTTTAGGGTGGTTTCAACAAGCGCCCACAGATGGGTGTCCAAGAAACAGAAGTAGCTGAACAACAGTTTCTTAAGCTAAAGTTTACTCAAAAGTGGTTTGTTCGTTTGTTCTACTCTTATACAGTAAAAATGTTTGTTGGGTGGCTAGCACTGGTAGGTATAAAATAGAAGATAAGTGTTTCGAAGCCTGTGGTATCCAAGTGGACGAATGTATGCTTTTTTTTAAGTATGACAAAAAAAAGACAAAAACATCTGTGTCGGAGTGATTTTGTACGAAACAAACTCAAACATATTACGAAACTTTTCGTTGCAGAAAACAACGAATGGTATTTATAAACATGACGAGCGATTTCATACAATGAAACAAAATATATGTTCAGTGTATAAAAAAAGTTATAAAAAATTAATTAAAAATTATTACATTGACGAAAAATCTGCTGTGCGGGCAATTATTTGATACATATCCAACTCTCCATTTAACACTCATTCCCGTGAAAACTGTGGAAGGTTCAGTAGTATGACAACCTCTAGTAGCGAAGTTTGACAAATAAACATTTTTAAACTTTCGATTGAATAAGGGATTTGCTGACTGTTCAGAATATAGTGTTGTTTATAATATGATTCTCGCGCGCTAAACATTATAGTTTGAGAACCCCTGCAGCTCGTTTACCCCCGCGAGCGCACCACAACACAGCACAGGCGCGCACGCAAACTCACCGTCGTTGGCCTTGAACGTTTTGCGAATCTCCTCCCAGCCGCGATGCGCGACCTGCACGCGCTGCCGGAGATGTTTACGGTGCCACAAAGCCGGCCGGGCTTTAACGCAGTCAATCAGTTTGATCGTATCGGCGTTGAAATTGCAATTCTTGCTTTGCTGCTGCGTCGGTGCTGCGCCCTCACCAACAGTGGCGGCAGCACCAGCAGGCCCCGGGGAAACCACGGTGCTGCCCGAACCGATCACTTGCACCTGCGGCGATACGCTACCGGGAACGCACGCCACAGCAGTGGTCACCGTAAGGGGCGGCGCCATCTTTTTACGGAGACCACTGAACTAATTCCGATACAGCGGCGGCGGCGGCGATCACTGACACAGAACAAACAATGAACGCGGCTGTCAACTAGCGCACAAGGTCACTGTGGCTTCTCTACCGGCGATGATGGATGCAAATCACAACCCTAAATGCTGAACCCTTTTTGCACAGATCACTTTTGATTAGGCGAGTATTCACTTTAGCACTACCACTTTGAATTTAGCAGCGGTTTAGTCGCGCAGTGCGCCAACGAACGACTAACTTCAGATAATTTGCGCGAGAATCTTCGCTAGCCGGCTACTTGTGCGCGATGAGGCGCAAACGATGTGACGCAGACGTATGCAAGTAAACAGGAGGGAAAAAAGAAGAAAAGCACGAACCAGCGAGTGCACAGTGAGATGGAAATTGAAATTGTGCGGCAAAATACAAACATGTTTTTCATATATTCGTTTTGTACCATCTGTAGGTATCATATAGATTATATTGACCATGAGAGATAATCAATTGGATCAAACTGATCCCTATACTATCCTAACAAACTTACTGCATAGCCCGTTCCAACGGCTACACTGGTTTACAGTACTTTTGAACTCGGTGAGCTAATGAGCATTGATGGAAATCGTGTACTAGTAGTTTATTTTTCTAGTTTTGACTTCTATTTAAGTGCATTTCCTGTTTAACGTAAAATAACACTAGTTTACAAAACAATATGAAATTCGTGAACTTCTGTCAACGACCAAAATTTTTGAAGCATAATTTAGTGCTGATTTCGAAAACGGTGCTTCAAAAAATTTAAAGTAGAACACTTTTTGAGTTTTAGCTCAATATTGAGTTTTACAACTTTTTAAAATATGGAATTTATTAAAATTCAAATATCTTGCGTTTTGCTGAACAAATTTCAAATCTTTTTCCATAAATTAAAAGCTGAATATAATACTATTCAATCATCTGAATGCAGGTTTTGCGTCAGATTTATGAAATTCAAGATATTGGCGAGTTTTGGGGACGATCTCCCTAAATTTGAGCAAAATCTCCAAAAAAAATATGAAGAAATTTTTTTTTTCAATAAAAAAAAACACAATTTAAAAATTCTTTCTCAACGTTTATTTGACATATCGACAATGATTTTTCATAACGGCCTAACTGACTTGATCGATTTCTCTTCGTCGAATCTCTCTTTCGCTAATAACTTGATCAAAACAAACAAAATCATTATTTTTTGTTTCTAAAGCAACATGTAGTCGTCTTCTTTGCCAAAAAACCTTTGGAAAACTCAATACACATTCTGTGATAACACAAAGAGAGGATCGATGAAGAGAATTCGAAAATGTCAGTTAGGCCTAAATGAAAAATCAGTGTCGATATCATATGTTGGCAACTTCCAGTAAAAAATTCAGCTCAATCAGAGCATTGTTTACGAAGAATGAGATGTGCGAAGTGAGTGACTTTGCTTAAAAATAGAACAAAAATCGATTTCAAATCATCAACCTTGTATGGAAAGTCGAAAAAATTTCGGCTCTACTGTATTTTTTTTCCTTCGCGTTTTCGAACTCAGGGCACGATTCTACACCAAAAACGATCATCAGCTTACCGAGTTCAAAAATCCTGTGAACTAGTGTAATTGTTTGTTTTTGTTTGTATTTGAAAAAAATGTCATTGGGGTAATTATACTTGTGCATTCACTTGAGTTCATAAAAAAAAATAATTTAATAACTAGAAACTAGATTTTTGGTTTCGGTTGACAAATTGGTTGAGAAGTCCATATACTTAGCAGTAAGTTCAGACCGTTAATTTGCCAAAAACTAATTAGAAACAGTAAATTTGATATATGCTTCAAAATACATTAAACAGTAATGAATTTATTCTTAAAACATTTCTTTCCTTTATACAACTTATTTACATATGCAACTGGTTCAAAGAGTCCTAATGGTTCTAAAATACGGAGGCACAATAGATCTTATTTTTTGAATATACTACTTATTTAAATATGTATTTAGCTAGTAACAAAGGAACCTCAGTTAATTAATAACTGTGGAATTACTCATGCAACACTAAGCTGAAATGTCAATTTCTTGATTTTTGCTTTGGCTGACCAAGCCATGTGGGAAATTACACTGTTGAAAATGCTTTGACATCCATGTGCACAACAGAACATGTGCTCGATGAACAAATTGAGATTTGAAATTATGAAAAGAAATCCACGTACTCCGGTGAGCTCCGTAGCTTGAAGGAATAGAAGCGCCCGTCTAGCGAATTGGGAGTCGTGAGTTCGAGTCTCACCGGAGTACGTGGATTTCTTTTCATAATTTCAAATCTCAATTTGTTCATCGAGCACATGTTCTGTTGTGCACATGGATGTCAAAGCATTTTCAACAGTGTAATTTCCCACATGGCTTGGTCAGCCAAAGCAAAAATCAAGAAATTGACATTTGTAAGGTGCTACGGTCACCCTTACCGTATTCGGTCGGCCGAGGACCGACCCGTCGAGAGTCCGACTGCACACTAATTGCCATACCAATAAGTGATTGGGAGGCAGTGCCCGAAGCTCTCGACAACTAAAAATAACTTCCTCTCCCGCTTTGACATACATGTGCACAACAGACAATGTGTTAGATGTTCATCTAATCCCATCCGAAGGGGGTTTGGATTGTGAAAAGAAGATAACCATGTGCGATTGTGGAATCGAGTTCAGTTCTAGGCCTGCTGGCGACGGAGATAGTCGAGTGACTCCGTAGCTTGAAGGAATAGAAGCGCCCGTCTAGCGAATTGGGAGTCGTGAGTTCGAGTCTCACCGGAGTACGTGGATTTCTTTTCATAATTTCAAATCTCAATTTGTTCATCGAGCACATGTTCTGTTGTGCACATGGATGTCAAAGCATTTTCAACAGTGTAAGCTGAAATGCCTGATTCAGTCGCAGTATTTTGGTTTCTGCCCCATAGTGCAGTATGTTTTTTTTTGTGTTGCCTGCTCTACGCCGATTCAGCGAATTGTTTAGAACTCCCTCGCGCAACTGCCCAGCCAGACGCCCCGATCAGCAGAACACGCAAACTACGCAAACGAACCCAGTCGGGTTCGTCGAATTGCTTGCTAGCCGCAACACACACAGAAACAAGCTAACGACTGCGACTGCTGGCTGCTAGTGGCGTACGATAGGCGCACGAGGCGATGCGATGTATGGCTCTGCGTGCGAAACGAGAGATGGTTTGTTTTGGCGCGCAAATCCCCTGTGGAAGCAGTAGGACAACATTGTCGTCGTCGCGGTGCGTCGTTCCCGAGCTGTTGCGTTGTTGGTGTGGTTGAAGATGAAGAGCGATAAACGGCCAACGTATGGTCGGATATTTGCACGCAAAAGGAACAAAATCGCTTACGCATGAAAATGTGAGTCCAGCGTGGTTCGCTTTGTGAATGAATGTTTCCTGCATTTCAACAAAGTAGAAGCAATTACATGGATACACTAAATCTCTTTTTATGCAGGTTATTTTATGCTCTTTCAATTTATGTACCTTTTTCATGCTCTGCGTAGCTATTCAGAACCAATATTATGCTTCAGATAATGTAATAAGAGCCTGTCCATAAACTACGTAGACTCTTAGGGGGGACGGGGGGGGGGGTCTGGTCAAAGCCTATACGCTCAATACAAATTTTGAAAATTTTATGTGTACAAAAGTCTACGAGGGGGGAGGGCGGGTCTGAGATGGCCAAAAATGAGTCTACGTAGTTTATGGATAGCGTCTAATGACGGTAACTACGACAACGGCGGCCGAGGGGCGTTATATGGGAGGCTGCAGAGACGCTCTGGAGTTCCCAAGGGGTTTCAGGGAGTACCATGAGGTCTCAGGATCGCATCAGGAGGTTTCAGGGGGTTCCAGGAAGTCTCAGGCGAGTTCTAGGGGCACTCAGGAGCGTTCCGAAGAGTCTGATGGTTTCAGGGTAGTTCCAGAGGGTCTCAGGGGCGTTTCAAGGAATTTTAAGGGCGTTTATGGGGGTTTCAGGATAACCAGAAGATTTTTGAAGTGTTTAAAGTGGGGTTCAGAGGGTTTCAGGGCGTACCAAGAGGTCTCAGGAGGCGTAAAATGGGATCTTAGAGTTACCTCAGAGGGTTTCAGAAGGTTTCATGGGGCTTCAGATGATCTCAGAGGAGTTTTGAGGGGCGTCGGGGGCGCTTCTATGGGACTTAGGGGTTTGCAGGAATTTCCAGAGGAACTATGAGGTGTTTCAAGGAATTTCAGGAGCGCTTCTGAGTATCTCTGGGGATTAAAGGGGTCCACACTGAGGCAGGACTAAAAATACACGGAAAAACACCTCTAGCTCGTCGAGATGTCGAGACCCACAATTGTTGTCTTCAGAGAAAATATTTTAATGAACTGTAGTCAATTTTTCTTACGTTATTTGCATAAATTTTACACTATTTTACATTGAAGAATAAACCATGAACTCTATTCAAAAATCATGTAAAAATAATAATTTCAAATGAACTTGGCTCCATTATGCCTAATGGCGCATGACCCTTCAAATAAATGATTAATAAAAGGAGCCACTATGCCCGAGCCTGCTAAGGGCTTTCAGGGGGGCATATGGAGATCGTTTCAGGGGTTCTTAGGATGTACCTGGAGGCAGAGTCGTAGGGAGCGGTTGGCCAGGTTGGCCCCGCCAGCCCCGTTGCGCCAGCCTTAGAGGAGCGCCGAAAAGGCCCAAGGCTAGAAGAAAACAGGATGTTTTTACGTTTTTCCGTATTCTCATACATTCAAATTTCTCTAGTTTATATTGAGCATGTACAATGATGTTACCTGGGTATTTATTTACTCCTTTATTTTGAGAAACTATTTATGCTTGTTTTATGAGCAAAGGAAAAACAATATGATTTCAAAATTCAAGTGAAAGTTTCTTTCTAAAAATTCCCAAACATTCACACTTGGGATTGCTTTGAGACTACTTCCGAAGATTTTCTTCGTGTTCAATGAAATATTTCTTTAATTTCTTTAGAATTTTAGAGAGCTTTGCTTCTGGAAAATCTCTAATGCATTTCTTTGGAAGTTTTCCATTCAAAAATTCTTATAGAGATTCTTGTCAAAATATCTTTAAGGATTAACTTTGTAACCCTTAAAAACTTGACCTCAGTATTTTATGAACGAGCTTGGTAGTCTAGTGGCTACCGCTTCTAATACCCAGCCCGTCCCTTTCCTCCTGCTTCATATTTCTTACAACCTAGCGAATTGTGCCACTTTTCCTTCAGATCAACACACAATCTATTACCTAAATATATCCTCTATCCATGGATTGCATCACCGACTCCCAGATCTCACATTCTATCCTACTAATAAATACCCCATCCATGCTGGTTGTGGGGACGCAGAGTGCTCTCGGTCTCTAGTAGCAACCACCATCGCACTCTAACATTCCTTTCCCTTCCAAACTGACTGTAATGACTTGGCCGGCGCCGGTATTGTTCCAAAATGTATGAGCTGCTTAAATTGCACTTTGAGATTAAGTGGAGCGTCCCAGCCCAGCCAATTGTTCAGTTGGACCTCAGTGCAATTCATATCAGTTCAGATCAATCAGTACAGTCAGTCTGAGCTAAACTGAGCGAGAATTCCTTCAGAAATTCTTCCAGATATTTTTTTACTCTTTTATAGAATTTTAAGTAATTTGACCAAAGTTTCCTTCAGAAAGCCTTCTATAGATTCCCTTTAAAAGAAAAGAGCTTCAATGCTAATATCGGCAAGGAACCTTCCATTAATTCCTTCCGAAATTGTTCTATATGTTCACTATAGACTGCTCCAGAAATTACTGCTAGAATTTCCCTAGAAAACCTTTCATGAAGTTAATCATAGATTCCTCCAAAAAAAAAAACATAAATTTGGAATATTTTCAGAAATTTCTCTAGGTATTCCGTTGGAGAATCTGCCAATGATTTTACATAAAATTTCTCCAAAGGATTCTTTTGAAAGCCTTCCGTGAATTCCTTCAGAAATCTCCCAGGGATTTCTTCATAAAACCTTCTAGAGTTTTGCTTAGAAAATCCTCAAATGATTCTCTAAGCAGCTTTTTCAGGGATTCCTTCAAACATTCTTGGGCGACTCCCATTGAAATTCCTGAAGAAAAACATAAATGAAGAACACTATGAGAAAATTAAAAAAAACCGGAGGAATTTCTTTCTTCGAAACGCCAAAGTCCAACATATAACAAACTTTAAAAGAATATGAATAACTACGAACTTTTGCGAATTAACAATGTCCAATTGTCATGGGGTGCCAATCTGGATGCTTGCCAAGGGCGCCATGGGGAACCACGCTACGGCTCTGCCTAGATGTCTCAGGGGCGTTTCAGAGAGTCTCAAGAGGTTTCAGGGAGTTTCATCAGAGAGTTCTAGGGGTTTTCGGGGCGCATCAGGAAGTCTCATGGGGCATATTAGGGGGCATCAGGGGCGTCTTAGATGAGTTTCAGGGACTTTCAGGAGTTACTCGGAGGTCCAAGGAAGTCACATGGGGCATATTAGAGAGGCATCAGGGGAGTTTCAGAGAGTCCAATGAGTTTCAAGGGGATATCTGATGGTCCTAGAGGTGTTTCAGGAAGTTCAGGAAGGCGTTCATGGAGCATATTAGGAAGGCATCAGGGGCGTTTTAGGGAGTCAAACGAGGTTTCAAGGGGGTATCTGATGGTCCTAGAGGCATTCAGGGACTTTCAGGGGGTACTCGGAGGTCCAAGGACCGCTTTAGGAGATCTCATAGGCGTTCCAGTGGTCTAAGGAGCATTTTAGGGAGTCTCAGGAGCGTTTCGGGGGGTCCAGGCGGTCTCAGAGTATTTCAGGAGGTTTTCAGAGATTTCAAGAGTCTTAGGGGCAATCCTGGGGGTCAACGGAACGTTTCAGGAGGCCGCGGGAGATTTCAATTGGTCCCAAGTGATCTTAGAGGCATTTGTATCTCAGTTTTTAGGGTCTTTTCAGTGGTTCTCTGAGGCCACTAGGGAGTTTCAGGAGGGTCTCATGTGTGCTTTAGGCGGCCAAAGGGGGTACCTTGAGTCTCAGGGGCGTTTCAAGAGGGTTTGTAGGAGGTCCTTGGAACGCTTTATACTATTGAAACGCTTCTAAAATCCCGTAATCCCTTTGAGATACCTTCGGAGATACTCCTGAACGCCCTTAAAAGGCATTTGACACCCCCTGAATCCCTCTAAAATGTCTTAAAAAATCCCTAAAGGCCTAAAAACCTCTGAAACGACTTCAAAAGGCACTTAAGATTCCTCCAACAAACCTATTAAACGCCTTTAAATCTCCATAATCCTACCGGTTCGCCCTTGAAATCCCAGCAAACCCTGGAAACCCTTGGAACACCCTTGTAAGGTTCCTGATAACTCTGCTGAAACGACCCTGAAAATCCCTTGAAGCTTTCACTAAAATGCCTAAACTAAACGCTCTTGGAACCTTAATAATCCCACTGAAATGCCCTGGAACTCCCTGTAATAATTTTGAAATTCTCCTGAAATTTCTTGGGACTGGGACGCCTTTATAAAGCTCCAGTACTCACTTCAATCGCCCCTGAAATGCTAACAAATATTCCTCGAAACGTCCCGTAAACGATCCTGAAACCCCCAGAAACTTTCTGAAATAACTCTAAAAATTTCTTGAAACGACCCTGGAACCCTTTATAACCAGGGATGGTGTGCGACTCAAAACTCTTTGCTTTCACACGCTGCTACAAGACAGCACAACAAGCCAGAAGGAGACGAGTACGTGCAATCGGTTGTGTGTTGCTCGCTTACTTTGCCGCGCGTTGGAGCTCTCCTGTCTCTCAGGCTCTGTCGTATGCACTCTCTCGGTGCTTTTCTCCGTGCTTTGCACTTGGCTTGATACTACGCATGATAGGGAAAATTTCGAATCAAACGACCCATCACTTGTCAACCCTTGACAAGCTTAACAACTTTGCCGAAAACACAAACTCTTCAATTAATTTATTAATTGCTTTTTTTCTGTTTGGTGACAAGCACAGTCCCAAGCACCGTGCGTTACTCCCTGTGCCGAAGAGCTAGAGCTACGATTTGTCTCTCGCACAATTACGAAAGCTCTCACTCATACGTCTCTGTCTCTCGGCAAAACGGGAGACAAGCACTTGAGATTGTGTGAAGCACACGCTTTTTTCGCACTGCACGGTGCATGCCGCCAATCCCTGTTTGTAACGCCTTTTAAAGGCTCCCGAGACCTCCCTAAGGCTCCTGAGAACACCCTGAGAAGACTTTCAGGTGGGTTCTATTGGGATTCCTCCAGGATTTCCTCGTAGAACTTTTACATGAATATCTCTCGAAATTGCTTAAGAAATGTTTCTTGTGATTCCCTCCGGGTTGCTGCAGATTCTTCTCGAATTTGTTGCTGGGAATGCTCCCTAAATTCATGTTAGAATTTCTCAAGCTTTTTCTACTAGGATTTCTGTCATGATATTTCTACAGACATTTTCGGAAATTTCTCTGCAAATTTCTTCAGGAATTTTTGGTAGGCAGGAAGATACTCTATACCTTAGGAAGTCAACGAAATACTGAATACTCTTGTGCTTTCCGTATCGGTCATGCTCTAGAGATTTCTTCGGAGATTGAAACAGAGATTCCTTTCTTACTCAAGGGATTTATACTGGAACTCTCTACAGGAATTACTCACGGGATTCCTTCAGGAGTTCCTGTAGGGCTTCGTCCTGTAATTTATCTGGTAATTTCTCACACGGCAGAGGATGTTTTCGGTTTAGAACAATTTGGAAGATATATCTACATGGCAGCGGAAACAGAGCCAGCCGTCTGTCCTCTGTAGACCACAATTACTATAAGCTGTGAGAAGGCTGTATTGAATTAGAAATGTCGTTCGACAAAACGACATTCAGCCAAAAGGCCGGACACTGTCTTTAGTAATTATTGAGGGTTTGAACCATACCTCTGCGTAGTTTACAAATGTAAACTGTAAAGTTATCCCGATGAATTAATTCCTCTAATGTTCCAAAAGTTTGAGCATCCCTATTCTCATCAAACACTTCTTCACATCTGTTGTTTATTTCCTGGTGGCGCGCAATGCGCAGAATCCACCATACGCCGGCCGCTATCGCTTGCTGGTGGCAATTCACCACGTGCTTCTAGCAGAATCGCTGCTGACTCGGCGAATGCCTTATTTTCGGTCGCGCTCTCACCAGCTGCGCCGCCGCCCGTTTGTCTGTGTATGCACTGCACATCGACGGAAAAACTTGAAAACGATAACGAGAGAAGCGCGCTTGAAACGCTTATTACCCCTTTGGCTTCCAGCAGCAGGCAGCCAGTGCCGCCGTTTCGCTTACGTTTGCACATCCTGACAGTGTGCGACTCCCTTTGCATCTCTCGCATCTCGCGCAATCAATCTGCGTGCTATTCATTGTAGCTAGGTAGGTGTAGGTACCTACCAGAACGATGATTATGATGAGGGGTCTTTTATTATCGCAAAACAATAAGCCACAACTCGGCTCGGTCGGCGAACTGTTCTGTTCGGTCCAGTTCTCATTCCTTCGCGACAGATTCGCCCCAAGCTTGGCGGTAAAACGAAGCGCTTATACGCGCGCGTATCAGTTCGTCGGCTTTCCTCGTCGCAATACACACTCGCTCGCAGTCGTCGGATCGCCGCCGCCCCAAACAATAAAGAAGTGTCCCTGTGCAGATTCTCCCCTCGGGCTTAGAGCAGAAGTTGTAGGACAAATACTTACCTAATAGCGAAAAAGCCTTGCCCGGGCCTCTCACGCCATCAGCGTCAGTCAGTCAGTCGGGTGTATGAGTGCACGAGCGTATTTGATTGGCGAAAGAGCATTAAGCACGGCCGGGTCTCGCAAATATCTGCACCAAACAAGAGGGATCTAATTTTAGCATTTTTAGTTCGGTTCACTCTCGGTGACGGCCATTACGCGCAATCAGTTCGGTTGGGTTCAATCATGGAAACGCTTAGTGCCGAAACGCGGAGTGAAATCTACGAAAAACTGTGGACCCGGATGCCGCGGTTGAATCCGGGACCGATGGCCAGCTTCAGGATCGACGATTTCATCAGTCTCATCAAGGGCCTGCCGATAATCTACAATCGGCTGGATAAGCACAACAAACAGGAGTACATCGATACATGGGACCGGTTGGAAGCCATACTGAAAACGCCAAGTGAGTACTATGCGGTGCTATGACAGTGTGATGTGATGAGTGCTCTAATGCGCATGGTTTCTCAAACTGTGGGGCGCGACCCTCCGGAGTGGTTGCAATGTGCAGTTTTATTTAATGACTTAGTTCCCGGTTTTTCTTTTCATGGGCGTTGTTGAGCTATTGAATGCATTGCATTTCATTTTGTTCATTTATTAACTCTAATAGTAAAACATGAAGGTGGGAAAATGGGCGCAGTATCATAACGTCCGAGGCCATAAAGTCCCAGGACTTTGTGGCGCATTTTTTCGGGGCATAACGTCCGAACTTGCAGGTACGCCACGAAGTCCAAGGAAACAAGGCACATAGGATATTATGACGCATCCAAACTTTTGGATGCTATTTCGCAAAAAAACGCGACCTATTGTCCGGGACTGTATGGCCTCGGACGTTGTGATCCGGCCCCGGGAAAATGAGTTTAATTGCATCATGTAGGCATTTGAATTTTAGTTGGAGGAATGTCCATCGGTGTCAGCTGTGCAGATTTTATTCCATTTGGAACGTCTCCCTAGTAGCACACATACTCTATACAGTGGCGTAGCCAGAAATTGGCTCTGGGAGGGGTTTTCAACGGTCAATGATACCTTTTTTGACTTGCCACTTACATTTTGTATATAGTAATGAGCAATTGTATTCGTAGTTTGAAAATAGCGGCGCAGCCGAAAAATTTTTTCGTCGCAAAGCGCTTTATACTGGAAATTTGTTCTAAAATTTTTGGGTCTGGGGGGGGTTTTAACCCTAACACCCCCCCCCGTGGCTACGACAGTGACTCTATAAAAGTATATGCAACTCTTATATGACCAAATTCAGTCGGACTAGAGTCACATGTACTGTTGTAGATCATGTATACTACTCGGACTAGAACTGAGTTGAGGGATTAAACGCAAAATATAACTTAACTCCTTGCTACAATAAATCAACATTATATTGTCCTTTGATATATTGAATAAGATATGCAATGTAGTATCTATACGTACAATAACGATGGTTTGATTTTGCCTCTTTCTATGAGCATACCGAACATTTTAGACTTGGGAACATCTGAAGTACATACATTACACATGCTCATAATTGAATTAGTTTCAAAGATTTTTGTAGCTATTCAACATTACATTTTAAGTAATGAAAAACGCCCTCATCAATGATTTCTGAAGTACTGGCACGTAAACGGCAGTTTTTATTCGTATTCGAATACTGAGAACTTTTTTTCCAATTTCGGCAAAAGGCGGAGGGGCGCCTAGCGTCGGTAGGGGGGTGGTTTAACAACTTAAATCCCCCCCCCCTTGCGCACCGGCTTGCTGAGAATCCTGTAGTAATTCACGTGAAGAGAAGTGAATATTTTAAATCAATATCTAAATAATAATACAACTATTCATCATGTCAAATTTAGGCATTTGCATTTGTAGATTATATTTAATTGTAGGATTTGATTTCACTTATTTAACTTACAAATATGTAGAATGATTGACAAAACCTGAAGGCGAAAACCAATTCGAAGCGAATGAGTATGTATACATATAAATACAATTTTCAATTAGAGGGTGAACGAAAATACTGAAAAGAAGGTCATTTCGTTCAATTATTGAAAACCTTCAATATAGTTAAGAATTTGTTCATTCATTAGCATGGCGCCCAGGTAACAATTTGATGCTGTACAAACGTTCAAACGTACAAATGTCCAACTAATTTAACATCTAACTTTGATGATTTTATTCAACCTTTAGCTGATTTAAGGTTCATTGAAAGGCTGACCTATAGCTTAATATGCGCTTTATCAGTAATTAATCAAATGTGCTTATTGTGTGAAAATAAAAAAATCTCCTTCGTAAGCTTATATTTTACCATTTGTTGCTTTTTACTTCCAGAAGAGATGTTTACTAATGTATAAATAAATCTATGCAAAAACTGGGAATTTTATTCTGATCTCCTGATTTATAGTCACTCGCTTTAGCACTTACACCACACACAAATATATCTTCGCAAACGAAAGCAACACTTGTTATGTCTGAATAATCAAAACATAAGTTAAACTAAGCCAGTGTTAAGGCTAAAAAACTGATGTGGACTCTTTTTTGGGGCAGCTGTCAAAAATTATTTGATTTAAGTTCAACAGTTTATTAAAAATCTGCAGGTTAGTGTATGTCCTAAAGCTGGCTACACAGCTGAATAATATTCTATTCAACTGGATATTCAACCACCTTTGTATTGCTGATCAAAGAGGTTAAACAGCCATATTTCAGACAAATGTTCAGCTGTCATTGTGTTTAGCCACTGACACCATTAACCAGCCAATATTCAGCTAATACGCTCACTGTTCAGCATCCATTGTAACTTGGACGTCCTTCAATGAAATTGTGATCTGAGTTTTACCTGGGACATTTGAAAACATTTCCAGTTAAAAGTATAACTAGAAGCCTACAGAATATTGCAAAAAAATGTGAGCATGACCATAGATGATTAATCGTATAACTCATAGTTGCTACTCCATGATTGACCATAACAATCTAATGCCGTTTTTCTTTTTTAACCTGGGTTGGAACTGGATTGGCGGAAAACGTGTAAACAAACAACGTCAAACAAACTTTAGTACAAGCGAAACCGAAGTCGGGTTGGGGTTGAAACTGTGATCTCATCCAGTTCCAACCCAGGTTGGAACTGGATCAAAAAGAAAAACGGCATAAATTGCATAAGGAACCAACGAACAGGGCTTAGCAGTAGGTACCGTTCTCAATTTGCATTTATGGCGTGATTCGTCCTACAGTTTTCGGAAATATTTCAGATCCAATGGAATTCTTAACTTTATTTACCTCTAAGTGTCTAACGCAAACTTTCCGGTCGGGAATACTAGGAGAAACATTTTCATGTATACCTACTATTTCAAGGATGTTGTTTATAATCATATTTTTAATTCCTATGAAAAATATCTCCAGGGTGTATACAACTTATATCGGCTTCATCTTGACTTGGATGTCTGTTCTCTGTGCCAGTGGTGTAGTGATATTGAGATTTCGGTAAAAGTCCTACACAAAACTGGGAATTACGATGGTTGATATGCTATTTTGAATACAACCGGGTGGTACCGATTATCTTGGCCATTCCGATCATTCCGATCAATACTTCTCAAGAATTCATGGATTAGGAATTTTTTAGAGATTTGCTTAGAAATTTGATTGAAAATCAAATTAGTTCCGAAACACCTTTAGAGATTTCACTCGAATTTCCATCTATAGCTCTTCCTTGAATTCCGTTCGGAATTCCTTCTTGGATTCCAACCGCACTCCCCACTTTAAAATTTTTCGCAGTTTCTCGCAGAATTCTTTCCGTGAGTTCTTTCTTAAATTTATCAGAGGTTTGCTAGTTCTTTCTCGAATGTATTAGTGATTTTTTTTACGGATTTGCTTCCATTAATTGTTCGTTCCGAGATTGTTTGGTCTTCTTTAAGGATTTCTGAGACTTGTTCCTGCGATTTTTACCAGGATTTCTGCAGGAGCTTCACGCGCGGCTATGTAGGAGTACCTTCCGGTATTTCTTTCAGAGATTTTGGCGATGTGCTTCCAGAGTTTCTAGCTGATTTTTTTTATTCTAAATTTACCCAAAGTTTCTTTAGGAATTTCCCTTAGTGGATTTCATTAGTTTCTGTTTTAGTATTTCACAGAAGCTCTTCCTGGGATTTCTTCAAGAGAGTTTTCCTTTATTACTCTTTATTTTTCTCGTGGTATTTCGCTCGTTCTTCCTCCCTGAACTTCTAAGATATTTTCAGAGTTTTTTCCTTGAATGTCCTTTCTTCCGAAGTCGAGATTTCTCCAATAGCTCTTGTGGAGTTCCTCGCAAGAATTCACCCGGATTATTTCCGATATTTCCCCGGGTATTTTCGACAAGGAATTTCGTAAGTTGTTTCAGGAGACATTCCGAGAAAATCTCCTGTAAATTCTCTGCAAGAACTCCGGGAGCAACTATTGAAGAAATCCCAAAAAGAGCACCCATAATCTCTGGGAATTTTCATTGGGGATTCCGGGAAGAGTTCTTGGAGAATATAATCACAGGAGAACCACTCTAGACAACCAGTTATCAACTACGAGGAAAGGCTTGGAAAAAAGTCTTGAAGCATTCACGGGAAGAACTTCATTAGACATATCAGCACTAGCTTCTGCAAAAATATCAAAAAGCAATCCGAAGAAAATCTTAGGAGAAAGTCCACAAAAACTCCAAGAGACTTACGAGCAACACCAAAACTAATATTCTGATGGAACCGGGGAAAACTCCGAGATTTCTGGTGAAACTTCCAAAGAAATATCCTGGCTCGAATCCCGGTAGAAGTTCTAGGAGAAAATCTTAAAGAAAACTTAATTGATATTTCGGAAATTTCTTGAAGAAACTTCGGAAAAAATCCCAGGAGAAACTCCAGCAGAAAATTCGTAAAAAAATTCCTCAAGATATCCTTGGAGAAGCTCTAGTAGAAATCACAGCAATAGCTCCTGTAGAAACTCTGGGAGGAATCTCGGTAAGATCTGCTGGGGAATTCCCGGGAGGAACATCGGAAGGAATCGCAGAAAATTCTCAAAAGGAATCCCGAGAGAAGCTCTAGGAGAAATTCTGTGACAACATCTGAGCAAGAGCGTAGCCAGCTTTTCGGCCAGGGGGGGGGGGCGAGCACCCTTACACTGAAAACCACTTTGCAGTAATAAGGAGTTCAAATACTTTCAATACATTTCAAAAAAATAAAAGTGAAGTATGAAATATGGGTGATTAACAGGAATGGTTCAATGGAAGAATCATATATGATTATAATCCTGAGGAATTCCTCAAGATATTGCTTCAGGAATTTCTTAACAAATGCCATCATGAATTTGAATTTATCCAGCAGCTTCTCCAGAAATTTCTTCAATATTTTTCCAGTTTGTTTTAATGTAGATATTCCAGCAGAAATTACCTTCGGAAAACTTGCAGTAATTCCGTTGGGAATACCTTCAGAAATTTCTTTAATAATTCCTCTAGAAGTTTTATTACGATTTTCACCATGCATTCTTTTGAGAATTTATTCATTACAAATATCATTATTAATTCCACCAGAAATCCGTTTGAGAAGCTCCAGAAAATACGTTAAGAATTTCTCCGGGAATTCTTAAAAAAATTCCAATCAAACTAAGATTCCTTTTCTTGAGGAATACCCTAAGAAATTTTTGGAGAAATTTCTTCGAAAAATCCTTTAATGACTAGTTTAATGAATTCCTTCGGAATCACCGGAAAAAAATCTTTGAAAATTTCTCAAGGAGTTCCTTCAGAAATTCCTGGAGGAATATCTTTGGAAGTTGCTAGAGGAATGCTTCCGGAAATTTTTAAAGGAATCAATTAAAAAATAATTTCAGGAATTTATTTCGAAAATCCTTGAGGAATTCCACCGGAAATTCCTTGACAAATTCTTCAGAAATGTCTTGAGGAATTCCTTCATTTCTAAAGCTCCTTGAGAAATTCCATAAGACATTCTTTCGAGAGTTCCTTTAGAAGTTCCTTTAGAAGATTCTTCGGGAATTCCTTGAGGAATTTCTTTGAAATAGATTTAGAATATTCCTTGAGGAACTCCTTCAAAAATTCTTGGAGGAATTCATCCGGAAATTTCTGTGAGAATTCCTTCCCAAATACCTGAAGCAATTCTTTCGAAAATATTGAAAAAAATCCACTAAAAGTCTCATAAGATATTCCTTCTGAAATTCCATATGGAATTCCTTTAAAAATGCCTTGATAAGGAAAATTCGAAAATTGTTGAAGGAGTTCGTTTGGAAATTTTTTGACATATGTTTGATAAGTTCGTTGAGGAATTTTTTCGTTTTTTTTATAAATCTTTACGAAATTCCTCAAGGAATTCCAGCGAAAGATCCTTGAGAAGTTTCTTCGGAAATTCCTCAAGAAATTCCTTCAAAAATGTATTGCGGAACTCCTACGAAAACTTGAGAAATTTCTTCAAACATTCCTTCAGAAACACGTTTGGGGATTATGTGAGAAAATCCTAAGGAATTTTTTTGAGGACAACCGTCAAAATTTTTTGGAGGAATTCATTCGGAAATTTTTGGAGGTATTTCAAGGCAAATTCATAAGAAATTTCTTTGGAAATTCCGGGAGGGATTTCTTTGGAAATTCGTAGAGGAATTCCGTCGGAAATTCAGGAGAAAATCCTTTGAAAATTCCAGGAGAAATTCCTTTGAAAATTCCTGGAGGAATTCCTACGGAAATTCCTAGACAAACTCCTCCGGAAACTCATGGAGGAATTCTTCGGGAAAATCCTGGAGGAATTCCTTCGGAAATTCTTGGAGGAATTCCTTTGAGAATTCGTGGAGGATTTCCTTCGGAAATTCCTGGAGGAATTTCTTCGGAAATTCCTGGAGTAATTCCTTCGGAAATACCTGGAGAAATTCCTTCCTGAAATTTTCTTGAGGAATTCCTTCGGAAATTCATGGAGGAATTCCTTCAGAAAATCCTTGAGCGATTCCTTCGCAAAAGTAATGGAGGAATTCCTTCTGAAATTTATGGAGGAACTCCTTCGGAAATTCGTGAAGGAATTACTGGAGAAATTCTTTCGAAAATTCCTGGTGGAATTCTTTCGGACATTCATGAAAGAATTCCTTCGGAAATTCCGGCAGGAAATCCTTTGAAAATTCCAGGTGAAGTTCCTTGGAAAGTTAATTTCTTGAGGAATTCCTTCGGAAATTCATGGAGGCATTCATTCGTAAAATCCTTTAGAAATTCCCTGGCAAAATTCCTGGAGGAATTTGTTCGGCAATTCATGAAGGAATTGCTTTGAAAATTCATGGAGGGATTTCTTCGGACATTTATGAAGGAATTCCTTCGGAAATTCCAGGAGGAATTCCTCCGGAAATTCCTAGAGTAATTCCTCCAGAAATTTGTGGAGGAATTTTTCCGAATTCCTTTGAAAATTCCAAGAGGAATTCCCTTGAAAATTCCTGGAAGAATTCTTTCGGAAATTCCTGGAGGAACTCCTCCGGAAATTCCTAGAGTAATTCCTCCAGAAATTTGTGGAGGAATTTTTCCGAAATTTCCTGGAGGAATTTCTCCGGAAGATCCTGGAGGACTTCCCTCGGAAATTTCTGAAGGAATTGCCACGGAAATTCCTGGAGGAATTGTCTCGGAAATACGTGGAAGAGTTCATTCGGAAAATCCTGAAGGAATTCCTTCGCAAAATTCCTGGTGTAATTCCTCCGGGAATTTTTAAAGAAATTCCTCCAAGAATTTCCGAAGGAATTCCTCCAGGAATTTCCAAAATAATTGCTCCACGAATTTCAGAAGGAATGCATCCAAGAGATTCCGGAGGGTATTTCTCCAGGAATTTCCGAAGAAATTCCCCTAATAATTTCCGAAAGAATTCCTGCAGGAAATTCCAAAGGAATTCCTCCATGAATCTTCAAACGAATTCGTCCAGCAATTTCCGAAGGAATTCCTCCCGGAATTTCCGAAAGAATTCCTCCAGGAATTTTTGAAGAAATTCCTACCGGAATTTGTAAAGGAACTCCTCCATGAAATTTCGAGGGAATTCCTCTGGAAATTTCCAAAAAGACTTTCCGAAAAAAAATTTTCAGGAATTTCCGAAGGAATACCTCCAAGAATTTCTGAAGGAATTCCTCCAGGAATTTCCGAAGGAATTCTTCCAAAAATTTTCGAAGAAATTATTCCAGCAATTTCCTGTAATGACTCTTTTGGGTGCATTAAAACAATACATAACGCCTAATTTACAAATATCAGAACTTCTGTCTACCCCGCGCATCAAGCTTTGTGTAGAAAATTATGAAATTTTGTAAAAAGCGTAATACAGCGCAAGACCCCTTGCTCCTCCATAGCGTTACGTAATATTTAAACGACCCTTTTTGGGCCGTCGGACCTATATGTATGTTTACCCATCAACAAAAGTGCGATTTACCCTTATTATTATGTACGCCTTCTCCGCTTGCTTAGGTACGTTCCACTGTATTGATTAGAGGCATTTTGGAATGCTCTCTAGCGCCGCCTAACGGAAATTTCCCGAACTAAATTTTTTATCACTAAATAGGTACATATTGACTGACCCAACATCTTTGCTGAAAACATCACCCTTTTAAAAAGTAAGGATCACGAGATACGGAAGAATATATGTTGGGGTCCAATGGACCCCAGGGTCCCAAAACGGACCTTTATTTTAGGTATCCTGTGGAGGGTTAAGATGTTCTACCAAAGTTGCCTTCAGACAAAAAATCATGGATATTCGAAGAAAGCCTTATTCTTGTACGGAACATTCAGAAAAAAAGGAGATTCTTTTACAGATCCTTTCTGAGTGTGCTTCTTTGAATTCTGCAAAACTATACTAAGGAAATCCATGTGGTAGTTCTCTAACAATATTCCAGAAGTCTAGTCTGAAATAATATTTGAGAGGGCTGGAAGCAAAATACTTTTGATTTAGTAAGGCTCAATTTCATTATTTTTTATTTGTTTATTTTTTTTTCATTTTTTTTTATCCAATACAGGATGTGTGGAGATTCAAAATTTCTCCAATTTTGTTAATTATTAATTTTCTTAAAAAATATTCAAAAGTGCTTTAAAGTTCGAAGTCTGAAATATGTGTTAATATGCTCAGCTCAAATTAGACCAAAAAGTAGGTATACCTGCGTCAGAAATTTCTTTTGAACTTCCGTCGATTTTTTTTTTCAATAGGATTAGCCAGACATTGAAGTCTGTTCAGTTCAGATAAGAATGCTGTCAGTATTTCTCCAGAAATTCACCAGATTTTTTTTTCGATTAAGGTACACCGGGGCAAGTTGAAACGGGTGGGGCAAGATGAAACACGAAGTTTTGAAATAGATTTCAATACAATTTGGAAATTTTTCTTTCGGCAAAAGATTGTTTGAATCAAAAACTATGTGTTATGGCATTCAAGCTGTTTACTATCATTGAATAACATCATGTTAACCCGCTGTTTCATTTTGCCTCACCCGTTTCAACTTGCCCCGGTGTACCTTATAGGTTAACTCCAGAAATTAAGCAACCAATGTTCCTAAGAATGGCAAGCAATGAGCCTATAAATTTCACCGAAAATTTTACAGAAATTCTGATAGAGATTCTTTAAGAGCAAGGTAGAGTTCTTGAGAGATTTTCCTCCTAAATCCCGAATGTAGTTGATGTCAAACTTTTGGCAAAATCCTTGGGTTTCATGAAGAAAAGCAAAAGAAATTTCACAAGAAATTCGGTAAGAAATGAAAACATAAATTCCATCAAACATTCTTTATTGATTTGCGCTATTATTCTGTCAAGTTTGGCTATTAGATTTTTTGCTAACAACAATACAGTATTCACAGAATAATTTAATGTATCACGGTGTACTTGCTCAGGCTTCGTGGTGCACCAAGTGCACCGTGGTGCAGGAATTGATAACCCTGCCCTAATGAATGATGTTTCTATTTTTCTCTTTACAGAGAAATTCCTGATGATGAAGTGGAAAGGTCTCCGAGACAACTTCCGCGTTGAGCTTAAGAAGGAGTATTTTTCTCCACCGGACAATCGCTACGTCTCCAAATGGGTTCACTACAAAAAGCTGGGATTCCTTCGAGATCAAGTTCTGGCCACATTGGACCAAAAACTCGAAAGCGACAGCCACGACGAACTGAACCAAATAATGCAGTTCGTACAAAGCGCCACCCACGACGTTCCACCATCGACTGCCGAATCCCGCGCCAACGAGCATTCCTACGCCAACAGCGACATCGACCCCCGCGAGTTCAAAAAGGTCAAAGAAGAACGCGAGGAATCTCGAGACGATGACGGCTCCGACGATGGAGAATTCTACTTCAGCCACTTCCAAGAACCGGATCACAACCCCCGCAGACAGAACCCCCTGCCGGAAGTCACCATCACACCGAAACCCATCCTCTCCCACCCCGCCATCAATCTTCAACCGCGCAAACGCCCATCCGTTAGCTCGCCGGAATCGCCGGCTCCACCGGCCAAACTCCCAGCCAAGCAACCATCCACCGGAATCCCCCACGACGACGACTACCACTTCCTGATGAGCATCCATCCGTACCTGAAGCAGTTACCGCTGCCGGTCAAGCTCAAAGTTCGCTTGCAAATGCAGCAGGTTCTGTTCAACGAGCTCATGAAGCAACCGCCGATCGTCGACGAAGAGGACTAGACTTACCACAACGGCAGTTCTCAGCCAACAGCATATGCATAGATTTAAAATAGCCGTTAAGGATGTGCCATATTCGGATAGGAACCGAAAGCCATTGATCGATGATCTCTCTCTTTTTTTTTTCTTCTACTTGTACCAAATGAATTCGATTTAAAATTGGATTTTAGTTTTAGATGAGCCGTACGTGAAAATATAAATAGATCCCATTCGAATGGGAATTAGCATTGAAGGAGTTGAGTTACATGGGCTGTTTGAAAGAAATGCAGTACTAGGGGACTAACGATCGTGGGATCAATGCACACTGGGCCACGAGCGGGATCTAGCAAGTAAAAACCTCTAGCGTTTTGGGAGTACATTTTTTTGAGTTGGTGTCTTCGGAGACTTATATTTATTTTACCTGTACTTTTATGTGGTGAAGAAAATTAGTTGGTAATTTTGCCGCATAGGTGGCGCTGCGATACTAACTTTTTTGTCTTACGTCCTAGAGGTTTCCCGTCTTCTGCAAAGTTGTAGAGCGTGCAAAAATAAGTAAATTCGCCAAAGACACCAAAGTTGTGTGACTTCAAATAACAAAGTTATACTAAAAATAGTAAAACTTACGTGAAAATCACGTTTTTATGACTATTTTGGATGTTTATCGCAAATTTATAAATTTTATCACTTCATACGTGTTAATCAAAGTAGCCTGCGCCTGATGATACCAACTTTACAATTTTTCGGAACATTTAAAATGGTTTTTGGGCAAAATAGTAAAAATTACTATGATTTATACTACAAGTTTTTTTTTTTCAAAAAGTGGCAAATTTCGGCACAATTTGATGCTTGCTTCAAAATATACCACTCAAGATCTATTAAATCTGAAAGTTTGCCGGAGGTATAATTTGGTGTTTTTGAGATATCTTGTTTTGAAATATTGATGTTTTTATACCTAAATTAATTTGAAAGAGAAGTAATTCTTTATTCCGGAGTGGTTCTGCCAGTAGATACTCACGGATCACTTTTCAATTAAGAGTTTTATGTTTACCCAACGCCCTGATTATTTAAAATTAACGTTTTGTGTTCAATTGTTTTGTGCATTAATTTGTTGAATAAACAGTGCTCATATATTTATTGGTCTATTAAAAGAAAGAAATTATAATGGTTTTTGACCCTGTGTGAGTAACTCACGCAAGTGCGAAGTTTCGATATACCAATCCGTGTGGTCAATAATGATTTTCAGTTAACTCAACGTTCATACGCAAAAATGAATAAATTATTGGTTAAATTATATAAAAAATCCTCAGCTCAAGACGATATTTGAATTCACGACTTATGCAATAGGCAAGTGCTTTACTTACTAAGTCACTGTGCCAATTAATGACACGGCATTGATGAGCTAAGTTTTTTTTTTCATAATTTCATCAATATACATCTAAACATATTAACGTTGAGTTAACAAATCATTATTGATTCCAAGGGTTAGTATAACGGAACTTTGCACTAACGTAAGTCGCTCACACAGAATCAAAAAGCATTATATTTTTTTCTTTCAATAGACCAATAAATATGTGTGCATTGTCGATTCAATACATTGATGCGCAAGACAATTGAACACAAAACGTCAATTTGAAGTAATTAAGGCTTTGGGTGAACATAAAACTTTTAATTAAAAAGTGATCCGTGAGGATCTAATGGCAGGACAACTCCGGAATAAATAATTGCTTCTCTTTCAAATTAATTTAGGTATAAAAACATCAATATTTTAAAACAAGATACCTCAAAAACACCAAATTATACCGGCAACCTTCCACATTTAATAGATCTTGAGTGGTATATTTTGAAGCAAGCATCAAATTGTGCCGAAATTCGCAACTTTTTGAAAAAACTGCTAGTAAAAATCAAAGTAATTTTTACTATTTTGCCCAAAAAAACATTTTAAATGTCCCGAAAAATTGTAAAGTGGGTATCATCAGACGCAGGCTACTTTGATTAACACGTGTGAAGTGATAAAATTTATAAATTTGCGATAAACATCCAAAATAGTAATGAAAACGTGATTTTCACGTAAGTTTTACTATTTTTAGTATAACTTTGTTATTTGAAGTCACACAACTTTGGTGTCTTTGGCGAATTTACTTATTTTTGCACGCTCTACAACTTTGCAGAAGACGGGAAACCTCTAGGACGTAAGACAAAAAAGTTAGTATCGCAGCGCCACCTATGCGGCAAAATTACCAACTAATTTTCTTCACCACATAAAAGTACAGGTAAAATAAATATAAGTCTCCGAAGACACCAACTCAAAAAAATGTACTCCCAAAACGCTAGAGGTTTTTACTTGCTAGATCCCGCTCGTGGCCCAGTGTGCAATGGAGATAGTGGGATGATTTGCATGACCTTTTTACATTATTATTAAGTTGGTTCAAACTTCACCACAAACTTCTACATACATACATTTATTTGTTCATCATCATTAAGACAAGACATAATCAACAATAGTACGCCACAATACTCGATTTGCAGCTGCAGCTCTCCAACGTCGGTCACGCCCAACACTCGCCAGATCACGCTCCACCTGGTCCGCCCATCGTGCTCTCTGCGCTCCACGCCTTCTTGTACCAACCAGATGGTGAGCAAACACCAACTTTGCAAGGTTGTTGTTCGGCATTCTTGCAACATGCCATGCCCATCGTATCCTTCCGGCTTTGGCCACCTTCTGGATGCTGGGTTCGCCGTAAAGTGCAGCGAGCTCGTGGTTCATCCTTCTCCGCTACACACCGTTCTCCTGCACGCCGCCGAAGATCGTCCTTAGCACCCTTCGCTCGAAAACTTCGAGTGCTTGCAGGTCCTCCTCGAGCATCGTCCATGTCTCGTGTCCGTAGAGAATCGCCGGTCTTATTAACGTCTTGTACATGGTACATTTGGTGCGGGGGTGAATCTTTTTTGACCGCAGTTTCTTTTGGAGCCCATAGTAGGCACGACTTCCACTGATGATGCGCCTTCGTATTTCATGGCTCACGTTATTGTTAGCCGTTAGCAAGGAACCGAGGTAGACGAATTCTTCTATCACCTCGAAAGTATCCCCGTCTATCGTAACATTGCTGCCAAGGCTTGTCCTGTCTCGCTCAGTCCCACCTACCAGCATGTACTTTGTCTTAGCCGCATTCACCACCAGTCCGACCTTTGCTGCTTCACATTTCAGGCGGGTGTACAGTTCTGTCACCGTTCCAAATGTTCTAGCAATAATATCCATGTCATCCGCAAAACAGACAAATTGGCCGGATTTCGTGAAGATCGTACCCCGGCTGTTGAGCCCGGCTCGTCGCATAACACCTT